>NC_135561.1:857500-932500 GCF_964340395.1 Glandiceps talaboti | reverse complement strand
ACACACACACACACACACACACACACACACATGCGGACGGACATAGACAGACATATACATGTACATGTACAAAAAAGCAAACAAACACATATACATAGGCACATACACACAAGGACATTCATGTACCGACACAGACTCACACGTATGTACACACACACACGCGAAACTTTAGTTGGATTTCCTATATCTACAGAGCGACATTGTTAAAATAAAAGTCAAAATACGCATACTATGTCAGTAAAGGCAACACAAAAACGATTTCCAACACGCTCATCTCATCATCCACGTTGCACTGTACTATTAGAAGAACGCCAACGTAACATTTCGGATGAGAACGTAGTGGACGCTAACATCAAGATGGTTTTGTACGTAAAGTGAGAGCAGACATAGTCAAGCAATTGTGGATAACTCCTGAGGGTATTATGGCATATAATGCCTTGTTTTACACAGCAATTGTGGATAACTCCTGAGGGTATTATGGGTATTATCATTGACCATAACAATCCCCATAGTGTATGATATGTAATTGAAGCCAGTTACGTTGAAAAAACATCGTCTGCCTTGACAGAAACTTATATTTGCTACATTTTATTTGTCCGGTTAGACAAACATTTTACTAGTCTTGCTAAATCTCAGGAGCAAGATAAATAGTCCAATTCAGACTAAATTCTTTTAGTTTGGGGTTGCCATGATTTTTTAAAACCATTTTAGTTCTCATCCTACAAAAACGATTTTACTTTTAACGGAATCTGTTTTGTACCTCAACTACAAATATTTAATTTAAAAAAATGTCGAGAAATGGAAGAATTTTCGCTATATTCAATGGCAGATAATACATTAAAGTGTCAATAAAAGAGACCATATTAACCCCCACCCCTTCAATGTTAGGCATCGAACCGTTAACCCCCACCCCTTCAATGTTAGGCGTCGAACTCCCATCTGTTCTAACTTAACTGGCCAAAATTAAAAATTGTTTCAGACGGCACAAAAAAGTGTTAGTGAGATATTTGTCAAGCCAGACGAGAACATGTAGCATAGTTAAGTTAGTTAAGAGTTTCTGTCAAAGGATAAAATCATTGAAAATGTAGCAATGTACTGTATCTTTTTTGGTTGGTCCAAAACGACATTTCATTTCAAGTCAACTATGCTCTCACTATTAATTAAATTCCCATACCTGACTCTGACCTCTTACCACGATACAGTATGTCTTCAACATCGTCAGATTCCGGCATTTGGGCCTGATCATGACTTCGTACACATGGAGTGGTGCAAGCCAAAACGAACAGCAAACCAGTGCAGTAGTAAAGCATCGTGGAACGTCGTACCATTCTTCAACGTCCGTCTACACCTTGTGTGGTTTACGAATGAAGAACTGCTTCAATTTGAGCGATTTATATGCGATTTAAACTTATCCTATGCGGTGCAGATTAAAGCAATATCCCCCAGAAGTATAAGTGCACCTGTTGTTTGATGACGTCACAACGGTTCCTCCATCTTGATGTAAATGAAGGAGCGTGTACCTTAGTATTCAGTTTAATCAAACCTTGGGTACCATGCATAGCAACATATGAATAGAGGGCTGAGTTTCGGTACAACATATGCAAATTACTATCAGAAGAGAACGTATTTGACATCTTAATATTACAGATATGAAAAAACATAATTATCTTAAAATTCGTAGATCGGGATGGGGTGAAGAAAGCGTGCAGAGATGGAAATAGAAAAAAAGTTAAATTTCATACGTATTTGGAAGAGATGGCACACACACTGGGAGTGTAATGATGTTTAATTACATATCGGACGGTCTTTTTTTCAATGCTGAAATAAATAAAAAAGAGATCTGAGTTGGTTTCAAATTGCCGCTACATGAATAAATTCTACCTCTCCAACCACATCAGAAACACCCCTCCCCCCACACACACACACACTCACACAAACACACGCACGCACGAACGCACGAACGAACGCACACACACACGACAAGACACGACAATCTCACAAATTTCATATTGAACTGTCAAGAAAATATAAATTTTGTTTGGTAAAACCTGGTATATGGAATAACCACAACTCGAGTAGCGCTCGACTGGCATCACCAACACCAATTAATCCCACAAACTGTTTTACGAACACAATTCCGCCATTTTTCTAACCCATTCTGCCGAATCGCAAAGTACCCCGGACGAAACTCCTGCTTAGTATGTATGTATGTATGTATGTATGTATGTATGTATGTATGTATGTATGTATGTATGTATGTATGTATGTATTTATGTATGTATGTATGTATGTATGTATGTATGTATGTATGTATGTTTCCAATTCAGTTTTAACTTCCAATCATTATCTTCTTTCTACATACTTTCATCACACGACTTTCTGTTTAAAAGTGCGTCAAAAAAAGGTCAAACAGTAAACAAACAAAGCTATTTTAGAAACGCAAATGCGAAGAAATAACTGTGCATGGCAAAATAAAAAGCTGTCGATTTAGTGGATAACAAGACAATCATCCCTATAATTTGGTTTATCACTACAAAGGGACCCGGAAAAAGCTTTCGGGAATGTTTACTCTACATTTTAGGAACTTTCTTTTTTACAGGGAAATTGTTCCTAATTCTACCATAAGGTATTATTATCATATCATATATCGGAGCGATTGAAACAAAATAACCAAATAACAGTCGAACAGATTCTTTATTATTACAGCCTGTTATTATATTGGAACCATTTTACATGATTTTCCTCTGTTCATACAATACATTACAACAGGAAAATGAGTTATGAATAAACGTCGTTTCCATGGTGTCTTGGAATATTTGTCTTTATAGCAGTTGAATTCACATCGATTTTTTTATTGTATTGTTACCATGGTTACAACATCCCGTTTAATTCAAGGTGTTTCAGGCCTGGAAAGAAAAAAAAAGAAAGAAAAATGCTTAGTATATGCACGGAATTATATGCCCTCCCAACTCTCTATTAATAACAATATCATGAATATTTCGTGATATGAACAAAGCTTAGAGCAGAATATATTGTCACATCAGTGACACAGGGATATGTTCAACATTTAAATAGAATTGTCTGGTAAAATAGTTTCTAATGAATGCTTTCGTTCTCCACTGAATAGTTTAGAATACTTTTATTCATATATTTTCAACAACTCACTCACTCACTCACTCACTCACTCACTCACTCACTCACTCACTCACTCACCCACTCACTCACTCACTCACTCACTCACTCACTCACTCACTCACTCACTCACTCACTCACTCACTCACTCACTCACTCACTCACTCACTCAATACAATAAGTATGAACAATCTTTTACAGCACGTCGTGTCAAGTAAACCTCCCCCCCCCCCCCCGGTAATGAACATTTGTAAGTGCTGATCGAGACCTGTGTTCAGGAAACATATCCAGGCCGTCACGTGATACATTATGTCCTGTACATACCAGCAACGGCAGATTGAAAACCGGCGTTGTAATCACAGGCTACTTCGTTTTGGAAATAGTTTTGTCGATTATCTTCCCATTGATCATCGTTGTCTGGACCTCCAACCATAGCACCATACAGGACGTGATGGTTTGGTCCATCATAGATCAAGCTGTTTCGGTTTTTGCACTCCACACCAATATCAGGACATGAGCTAAATAGAAATAGAGATAACATCCTGTGGGTGATGTGTTATATAAAATTAATATACCTGCAGTAATGTCATTGGTCGATGACTGCTTATGAGGTCATTTCATTAGTCGAGGTTCACATTTTGAAGAAAAAAGTGATCACGTGCAGGAACAATCAGTGTGCTGGCTTCACCACAAGGTGGTTATTATATATAACAAAGCCAGTCGACCAGTACAGGAGAAACGTTACTCGCACTTGAAGTAATTAGTGCCCTTTGTCGTTGTTCGCTATGTTTTACAGACCTGATGAACGTATTCAGGGATACGTTGTACAAAAATGATTATTGTAAGAGGTAAATTGCAGTATTCAGTTTAACTATACACGATATAAGTATATTTACATATGTACCTTCCTCTATGATGAGGTCGTCGGGGTGGATGGTGACCAAAGCCAACAACGTAACTATGGCCGGCATCTCCCAGGATGTAGTGAATCTGGTTGACGGCAAAATCACGATATGTTTCACTTTTAAGACCATGATCAGCCGCTACCAATGCCAAGAACGCTGTCGCAGCTGTGAAACGAAAACATTTATTTATGTGGGGACCATTACTTGTCATTATGAAATTCAACAGCTTGTAATCATATAAAACATGTACTGACAGCAAAATTGGGTTATCGAAGACAAGATTAATGTATTCTCTATAGCTTTCAATAATGTGTGTGGTTTGAAATGTTATGCCTCTAAATGGCCTTCTACATGTCCTCATTTTCAAAACAAAGTGCTCGCCTTGGGAGGGCACATCCTCGCCCACACCCTCCCCACTATCGATCATGGTGATGCTGTTTCTCCCCCAAGTCAAGATTGAATGTTTTGCCCAAAATGTTGTCTCCCCCCCCCCTCCCATCCTCCAACCCATCACCGCACGCGCCGTCAATTCTGTTTGTTCCTTAATAAGACAGCAAGATCGTACTTTCTCTTCTATTATGAAATTAACCATTCTCACACACTGCAACTTGATACAGAAACGTGGATGGGTTTCACTGTTTGACGTCTGTATTTGATGTAAGTATGATGACACATTAGTTCCTTTGATTTTAGACGAAATATCACAAGATACATTATCTCTACAACGTCTATTATCCGATTCAATCTTGTTATCTTAAAAGTGGCAGTATGTACAGTTTAGTATTGGTTTCTGTGTAGTTGTATTTATATCACAGAGAACCGCGAAACAGTAACTTGAAATAGACTGCTGTACAACATGTGCCACAAACCACGTCAGCTGATAATGTGGCGTTAAGAGTTTCTTGACATGTTTAGATGTACATGTTTAGGCGACGAGTTATCGGAATAGTGCAAACTAAATCATGTGTCTTGTGTATTTGTATTGGGCAGAGAAGTATGACAGTATGGTATGTCATATAGTGATTGTTGTCTACTCTATATCTTTACCTGTATATCTCAGCGAACCCCAATGGAAGACCCATGCTAGTCCCTTGGGGGTATACGTAACTGTACCATCAGGCAACCACTTATCTAGATTTCTCTGAGCAGTGATGGCGTATTCTTCCTTTCCAGTCAGTTCATAGAGTAGTACCTTCATACGAATACAAAAACAAAGAATGAAATGTCTCATAAAGTGGAATAAAATCACATTTCTTTAAACAATGCAAAGCGTTAAGTTAACGTTTCGCTCTACAAAATTTTGCCGATCTTGATTACAAATTTGCTTCATCATTTAAAGCTTACTTTTATCCATATTATTATCAGAGCAACAACAATGCTCGAGTAGATAAAAAACAACAAGTTATATTTTGTTGGTTGTAGACCCTGTACAAATAGGCGTATGGTTGCATGTTAACAAAATACAACATGGGGGATTTTCAGTAATTGCAAACTGAAAATATGCAGATTGTGCAAATGATAATGCTGTTTATTACTTGCATCGCATTCAATTATGCAAATGTATACACATTAATTTCGACCCCTTTTAAATAATGTTATGTATTGAAGATGTCAACTTAATTGGTATATTTCAAGGGGTTTTTATATACAACAATTAATCACTTCTGCAAGCTGTAAACAGAGTGGGATTTTATTATTACATTAGATACGTACGTTGATTGATTGATTGATTGATTGATTGATTGATTGATTGATTGATTGATTGATTGATTGATTGATTGATTGATTGATTGATTGATTGATTGATTGATTGATTGATTGATTGATTGATTGATTGATTGACTAACTGACTGACTGACAGGCTGACTGGTCGGTTGATTGATTGATTGATTATTAACTGACTGACTGACTGACTGACTGACTGATGGACTGACTGACTGACTGACTGACTGACTGACTGACTGACTGACTGATTGATTGATTGATTGATTTGTTTGCTTTCTTCTTTGATTGTCTATTTGTTTGTTTGTTTGTTTGTCTGTTTGTTTGTTTATTTATTCATTTATCTATTTATTTATTTATTTATTTATCAATTTTTGTTTGATTGATTATAAACCAACAGGTTGCCCCAATTGTAGTGTCTCATTTCTCATGTCAATCATTCAAATTAATGCTTATTTTTCCATTGTTAATATAAAACACTAACATGATAAGGATATAAAATTATGACCAAAATAATCAATAAAATGTTACCAAGTTGTTTTTGTTCTGCTTACTTGCAATCCTGCCTTTTTATCGTCCCAGCTAAAACCAAATGATTTCGCCCCTCCTTTAAACTCGGAATAAAAGTCTTCGGCTTCGGTTAGATATTTGCTGTCGTTGGTGGCGCGATACAACCAAGCAGCCGCCCATATCAACTCGTCGCTATACCCCGAGGATCTTGATTGAAAGAGACATTTTAGAGAAAGCTATGATAATCCAGAATCAGTTAATCAATCATTAGATCTATATTCCAAACTCAACATTAATTGTGTAACATAATACAAGTGTATGTACCTGTGTTAGTTATCATCAATTATTTTATGTGATATTTTGCGTGATTGCCATGATAGCAAACCAACTATGGCAAGACTGGAAAGACAGCCTTAAAGGCTCACGTAATATCTCTTGTTGTGCCCGGTCTAATTGTAAAGTCAACAACAATTTTAGCTTAGATAACGCTCGGGTAAAGTAGTCCGCTGAGGTATGACACTGTGAGAAAAGAAACTATTTCTGATAGTCAGTCTCACAGAAGATTTCGAGAGCTTCAGTCATTGCTTCAAAAATGAAAAGTCAGTGGTTGTCAATGGTAGGACTACAAGGATGCCTCGTGCTTCGCACTGTAATATTTTATTATATTGTAATATATATTAATCATCATCATCATCATCATCATCATCATCATCATCATCATCATCATCATCATCATCATCATCATCATCATCATCATCACCACCACCACCACCACCACCACCACCACCACCACCACCACCACCACCTCCACCACCACCACCATTATGATGATAAGACCGGGCATAATTATGATTGAAAACTGTGTTCCATGTGTATATTGATTACCAGCTCTGATCAAAATAAAACTGATGATAACTAAGACAGGAACAATTTCGATCATTATGGCAATTTATAACACGATAACAAATATACAAAGTGTAGGTCCTATGTGTTACTTACTTGTAATATGAATCCAGGGGGCCAAATACAGGTCCTATGTGTTACTTACTTACAATATAAATCCAGGGGCCAAATACAGGTCCTATGTGTTACTTACTTACAATATGAATCCAGGGGCCAAATACAGGTCCTATGTGTTACTTACTTACAATATGAATCCAGGGTCCAAATACAGGTCCTATGTGTTACTTACTTACAATATGAATCCAGGGGCCAAATA
Source organism: Glandiceps talaboti (assembly GCF_964340395.1). Taxonomy (NCBI): domain Eukaryota; kingdom Metazoa; phylum Hemichordata; class Enteropneusta; family Spengelidae; genus Glandiceps; species Glandiceps talaboti. The sequence goes on along the minus strand of NC_135561.1, from coordinate 925,012 downwards.
CAGGTCCTATGTGTTACTTACTTACAATATGAATCCAGGGTCCAAATACAGGTCCTATGTGTTACTTACTTACAATATAAATCCAGGGTCCAAATACAGGTCCTATGTGTTACTTACTTACAATATGAATCCAGGGGCCAAATACAGGTCCTATGTGTTACTTACTTACAATATGAATCCAGGGTCCAAATACAGGTCCTATGTGTTACTTACTTACAATATAAATCCAGGGTCCAAATACAGGTCCTATGTGTTACTTACTTACAATATGAATCCAGGGGCCAAATACAGGTCCTATGTGTTACTTACTTACAATATGAATCCAGAGTCCAAATACAGGTCCTATGTGTTACTTACTTGTAATATGAATCCAGGGTCCAAATACAGGTCCTATGTGTTACTTACTTACAATATGAATCCAGAGTCCAAATACAGGTCCTATGTGTTACTTACTTGTAATATGAATCCAGGGTCCAAATACAGGTCCTATGTGTTACTTACTTACAATATAAATCCAGGGGCCAAATACAGGTCCTATGTGTTACTTACTTACAATGTGAATCCAGGGTCCAAATACAGGTCCTATTTGTTACTTACTTGTAATATGAATCCAGGGTCCAAATACAGGTCCTATGTGTTACCTACTTGTAATATGAATCCAGGGTCCAAATACAGGTCCTATGTGTTACCTACTTGTAATATGAATCCAGGGTCCAATTACAGGTCCTATGTGTTACTTACTTACAATGTGAATCCAGGGTCCAAATACAGGTCCTATGTGTTACTTACTTGTAATATGAATCCAGGGGGACAAATACAGGTCCTATGTGTTACTTACTTGTAATATGAATCCAGGGTCCAATTACAGGTCCTATGTGTTACTTACTTGTAATATGAATCCAGGGTTCAAATACAGGTCCTATGTGTTACTTACTTACAATATGAATCCAGGGGCCAAATACAGGTCCTATGTGTTACTTACTTACAATATGAATCCAGGGGCCAAATACAGGTCCTATGTGTTACTTACTTGTAATATGAATCCAGGGTTCAAATACAGGTCCTATGTGTTACTTACTTACAATATGAATCCAGGGTCCAACAACAGGTCATATGTGTTACTTACTTGTAATATGAATCCAGGGCCAAATACAGGTCCTATGTGTTACTTACTTGTAATATGAATCCAGGGGCCAAATACAGGTTATATGTGTTACTTATAAGTAATATGAATCCAGGGGCCAAATACAGGTCCTATGTGTTACTTACTTACAATATGAATCCAGGGGGCCAAATACAGGTCCTATTTGTTACTTACTTACAATATGAATCCAGGGGGGGGGGGGCAAATACAGGTCATATGTGTTACTAGTACTTGTAATATGAATCCGGGGGGCAAAATACAGGTCATATGTGTTACTTACTTACAATATGAATCCAGAGGCCAAATACAGGTCTTATGTGTTACTTACTTGTAATATGAATCCGGGGGGTACACTCCTCTCCAATTCTTTGCCATTCGATATAAATCTTTCGCTTCCACTAGACAATTCGATGCATAGGCAGGGTCTGTTAAAACACTAAGTTTATTGAACATCGCAGGAAAATGCTTAGAATTTAAAGAACTCATCTAGAACAATATTAGTAGACATTCTTTCATTTGAATCTCCTTTCCAGTAAGTGAAAGAAAGACAATTAAAAACTACTAATGCGTCGACCCAGAAAAAAACACCATTTTACACTCAGACCACAAATAAAGATAGTTTACCAAAAATTTACACTGAGTAACTTCACAGGTTTCACTTCTTGGAAGGAGAGCTAATGTAATGGTAATGTCTGTCTGTCTGTCTGTGTGTGTGTGTGTACGTATGTATGTATGTATGTATGTATGTATGTATGTATGTATGTATGTATGTATGTATGTATGTATGTATGTATGTATGTATGTATGTATGTATGTGCCCCTCTGCCTGTACACACAATATCCGAATAACCACTGCACTGATCGTAATGAAGATTAGTAGAATTTGTTTCCAATTATCACAATATTGATTAGCATTATTGCTAAACTTGGATTAAAACTTTCGATGTTCAGACTGATTTTGTCAAAACTTGCTCTAGACTTAGCATGAAAGTTAATAAATATATGTACTCACCAACTTCTTGAAAGATGATGTAGCAGGTGGCCAAAGCGGCAGTTGTTTCTCCTAGAACGTCAGAACCAGGCGTGTTGTTATCTACATAGTAAGCTGGTCTTTCCATGGTCATATTTTCAGGCCTTATCCAGTATTTATGGTCTATATTACCATTTCCAACCTGCCGAAAAATTAAAGAGTTCAACTGTTATGTAGGAATCATGTTCTTTCTAATCAATATGTAAGTCATCATATCCGACTTACTTTTAGTTTAGGAGTACAACAAGTGGGGTTATACTCGTCAAATCAATATTTTTCTTATGATTCCATTTTCTCGGTCGTTTAAAAAAGGAGAAGGTTACAATGACTTCAAAATATTCCAGAGAGGCATGAAAAGTGATTGTTGACACGTATAGTGTCCATTGAGAGTTTTTTTTAAGCCAGTGAGAAGCATACGTTGTCATTAATACAGTGTAAGACATTTGTATTGTTTCCTGAAACCATATTAAACAATTCAAGGGATGTCCGATGATTTCAGACGAATATTTCCTATTACAATGCCTTGTTTTACTCACAGACATTACCTCAAAATATGACATGGTACAAAATAACACCACGTTATTTCTGTATGTCTGTATGTATGTATGTATGTATGTATGTATGTATGTATGTATGTATGTATGTATGTATGTGTGGTGTATGTGGGTGTGGGGTGTGTGCTAATATACGTAATAAGTAGGTTTTGTTATTTTAAAAAGCTTACCTGGTAGAAGAATTTATTCTTTTTAGCATGACATTTCATAAAATAGTCATAAGCCCATTTTAGAGAGTTTCTCATGTAATCCATTAACCCGGCAACTTCATACGATTCTCTGTATTCCAGTAACCCCCAACCAAGGACAGTGGCGCTGTACGCCATCGGTAGACCAAACTTTACATGATCTCCAGCTGTAACCATGGCGATACGATAACAATAAAAAACAACATCAATTAACAGCTACAGTGATGCATAATTGAAACATGGAGGTACTCTTCAAGTTTGATTGGAATAACAAGATTTACAGATGACACATTTATTGCATAATGTGAAATCAGAAAAATAAAGCTAAATATGACCCTCTTTCTAATTAGGTTTTGGGTTATGGTTAGGGTAAATGGAAAACGGCAATGTTTGGTATCGACTGTTGACTGTCAAGTTATTGAACATAGCCGATGTAATAAACCATGTCTGTGGTGAAACATACATTTGTAACTATATGTTTTCTAACGTCGCGGGTCTGATGAACGGTACAGTTGTCTTTCTAGTTGCCATGGCAATAATGAGGCTTGTGGATTTATTGTGATATCAGTTCACAATTCTACGTATTCACTTGTTTTCAATTGCTCACTCTCCATTATCCATTGTCATACTAATTTAGTTTAGGCAAATATACGAAAGTATTGGTCACCGAAGGTACTACCAGATGAGCAAGACTATAGAATTTCCATGAAATGGCACAATGTTTTTGACGTCTCGCACAAGGTCTTTGTTACAAATCACACAGCCAAAGTACAGACACCGATAGCGAACACGCGAATGAAATATTACATTTTATCTCACTGTGAACACAGATAAACAGTTTTTGTCTTTGAATCTTCCTTGTTTCTTCTGAGAGTTAGATGAAAATATGTCATTTTATTTGCTTTCGTGCTAGCAGTGTCTATACTCTGTTTAATGTAATTAAACCTTGTGTGAGATGTTAAAATCATCATACAGTCTAATTGAAATGCTATAGTCACTCTGGTTTGGTAGTATACTAACTGTATGCAGGACTATTCGAAAAGAACAGAGACGTCACTCTAATTGAAATGCTATAGTCACTCTGGTTTGGTAGTATACTAACTGTATGCAGGACTATTCGAAAACAACAGAGTCGTCCCTCACCATCGTACCAACCACCGCTAAGGTCTTCTCTCCTATTACTTCCCTGATCATCTACAGCCGAGTCAAAACGCCACGGCACTCTCTTGTCTTCTGGTAAAACACCAGATCTTTGGGCCTCGTAAAATAGCAAGGAAAGGTGGAGAGCCTCACTATATTCGTAATGAGCTGTATTGAAAACAAAATGAAGAATCAAACTCAGTTTTCAAATACTGTCAAAGTGATCTGGTTTCTTACATGTAATACAATGGAAACCAGTTGACTTAGAACAAAAATCTCGTTAACATCATTAAATTTTATCGTTTGGTGTGATGAAAATTGTACCAACGTTATTAAGTTTTCTTAGCTCGACCTACCATTATTAGTATGACATATTTGTCGATGAAAGAGTCTCACCGGGAAGAACAGTGTTCAATGTAATATTAGTAGTAGAGTACTAGAGATAATAATAACAATAACAGTGGAGGTCACAAGCCGTCACTTGGAGTTCGCGCATGCGTTTGCGATCTTCAGACAAATGACTGATCGGAATTGGTCTGAAGATAGCAAATGCGTGAAACTCCAAGTTGCGACTTATGGCCTCCTTAGTTGTGGATTAAGTCTATATATATCACAAGACTAGTAATGATATAATCCAAAGGTTTTAAAAAATCAAAATGGAAACTCTCTAAACTTCAATGAGATTTTTACTTTTCCACTGTAAGTCAGATAATGCATAACACTTGATTCGATTTTTTTGTATTGTAGTCGGAAAATTGAAACACTGTTTTTTGTAAATAAAATATCTATATTCATGTTTTCATTTCATTTAATGTTTTTTTTACTTAAGTTAAATTCGATTTATTTGACCATTGGATGAATTTTAAATGATATAATTTGTAAGATGTAGTTGTGTGTACACACTATGGTACGTTATAGCAAATTTGTATCGTTCTGGTGTTACGATATTTATCCATATAGGTTGTATGACACTCACAAGTACTTCTTTTCTGTACTAGTTTAGCTTGGTTCGATGACTCGACAGCATCACTTCGGCTAAGTCTCTCAGCAGTATCCAGTCGTTCCCCCCATGGCCATTCTACTCCGTCTGCCGCTTCTATCTGATCAAACAGGTGGTCACAATAGATAGGGGACACACGCCCAACAACCAGTGCCAAACAGATCAATAGCCTCATTCCTAATATATAGAAAACTGTTATGTTCATCATCATATGAATGAATGAATGAATGAATGAATGAATGAATGAATGAATGAATGAATGAATGAATGAATGAATGAATGAATGAATGAATGAATGAATGAATGAATGAATGAATGAATGAATGAATGAATGAATGAATGAAGAACGGACGAACGAACGCACGAACGCACGCACGGACGGACGGACGGTCGGCCGGTCGAGCACACGAGTGAGTGAGTGAGTGAGTGAGTGAGTGAGTGAGTGAGTGAGTGAGTGAGTGAGTGAGTGAGTGAGTGAGTGAGTGAGTGAGTGAGTGAGTGAGTGAGTGAGTGAGTGAGTGAGTGAGTGAATGAGTGAATAGATGAAAGAATGAACGAACAACCGAACGGACGGAAGAACTTATGGACGGACGGGTGGATAAATGAATGGAGGAAGGGAGGAATTAATGAATGAAAGCAGGTAGTTAGGAAGGAAGGACGGACGGAAAGAAGGAAGGAAGGAAGGAAGGAAGGAAGGGGTTAAAGCAGGCGGTAAAACATATATTGGATAGCAGACTTTGAAATATACAATTTAATAATTCAAAATAAATACATAATTTTCCTTATAAAGTATCGAGTGCACCAAATATAGTATGAAAGTAATACCAAACAGAAATTATTGATCATCCAAGCCTATAATGCGTTGTATATCTAACACCTTTGTTTAATATCATTACATTTGAGTGGTCAGAACTCAATGAGTTAGTGGAGTACGGTTCGATATTACAACATTACTGTTGACGTATAATCAATAAAGTCTCGACTGACATTACATCGACCACACAGCCAGTTACTGAAATAATTTATTGTGTTTTCTAATTATTAGATTATTCATGTTATTACTAGTATTATCGTAGGTTTATTAGTCAACAAAATAATGAATAAACACGGTGTCGTGAAGTTTGTTATCATAGCTACTTGCTTCCTCGTCATTGTTGTTGTTGGTTGTGAAGTGATGGTGGTAGTGATGGATACATGTATATGTGGATAGTAGTGGTACGGTGGTGGCACTGGTAGTGACGATTTATTCATCAGTTAAATCGGTCGATGTTGGTTGGTTACTTATTTAGTTATAAAATTGGTACATTTTACTTTTTGCAGAAGAATCTTTGTCGTCGTTATCCTCTGAACGTCACGATCACGTGACATGTGCCGTGCTTGTTTTTTTACTTGTACAACTGCTTCCATGTTATCTATTTGGACAATGTACATGATAAACACCAGCCTTACCGTTACCTGTGCCATTCAGTGGACACTGGAAGGCGCTGTAGTGTGCAATACGTCATTCATTGACAAGTGCTGCTGTCTGAGTAGACAATAGTGAGGTCACCGACCACTGATTACTCTCTCTTTCATTGTATTGTCATATGTGTTCTGGTTTTGGACGTCAGTTACATTGGATTTAAGCACGTCGTATTCACTGAAGAAAGTGGCATTGCGAAACACACGTTGTAACAACTGTTTATATCTTAATAACCAAAATCCCGTTCAGTTGACCTCTCGTTGTCACTACCTGACGTCCCAGTACAGTATCTACGGTGAGTTACATAGTCTTGCATTTGGAGGAAAACACTTTTGTAATCTAATCATTCTTACACATCAAAGCCAGGTTGCTGTGGTAACGTCGCTAACGTCTCGAGTTCTCATTTGTACCGTGTAGTGTAAAACTTTGATAGGTATTACATCACACGTTCAGATCTGTTGACGAACTAGTGTTCCCTTTTACACATCTACAATGTGATATACGTATTCATTTGAATAACAACTCGTCTTGGGTAGGGTTCTTTTGTCTTTTGTCAATAAATAAGGTTGACATACAGTGTGTTCAAATTAGCATGGTACATATGTATGACATTCTGGTATTCTTACTAGAACTTTTAAGCATAAACAGCTCCGACACAGTACATGATACGTACGACGCATGGATTCTCGCCTACCTATCGCTATATATACGGCCTACTATTCACTGTAACACTTCAGAGAAGTTTACTATGTGGAGTATGTAAGCTTATTAGCCATGTGAGTCTACTAACGCCACCTATTCATGAATAAAATGAAACCGGTATATTTCTACTTGGTAGGTGACTTTGCTAGTCAGTACAATGCCAGTCTCTGTCTTTATGCACTGGTTAAACTGATTTGGTTTGTTTTCTTGCAGATAAACGGAAAACAAATCGTAAATATACGTCATACCAACCCGGTCGCACCATTTACAAGGACGGTGTGTGAACTGGACATACCGCCTCAGGCTATCTAACTGTAGCATATGTTCCGTGTATCTAAATACCAAGTATCAGGTAGGTTGGTCTTACTTTCAACATGGCTGCCATTTATCACAGACTGGAAGTGTACAACTTAAGAAAACATGAGACCACAATAGAAAACGGTGTTTCACTGTGATCTGAGTTATTAACATTTCCCTAAAATATAGACCCCAAACAAACTCAATACATAAAGGTGTGTGCAGACTATGTTGGTTTTTTGTTTTTAAAAATGGTGACCTTTTACCTTTTCTCGCTTTGCTTTGACTTAATTCAAGAATGGTAAATTTAGGTTATGACCATTAGTCACAGTTCAATGCACGTACTATTGTTTACACACTTCCCACTATTTTTTGGCAAGTATAGAAAGAGAATGTGTTGTATTACTTGATGTTTCGTTTGGTCGACAATTATTTTTCTCTGCCACATATCATAATATAAAACAAACATCTTAAGATTCTAACACATTCCCGTTGTTTGTTTAGTTACTTTTACTTGTTTTGATTCAGTGACAAATCCAAGTTAAACTGTGTCTTCCTGCGAATAATATAACCATGGACGTATATGTACATTATACCTCCATGACGACATGATCTAATAACTAATCCTGGACAATGCAATGAGAGAGAGAGAAAATGAGAGACGGCCTGGCTGACTGACAGACGAGGACGGACGGACGGACGGACGGACGGACAGACAGACAGACAGACAGACAGACAGACAGACAGACAGACGGACGGACGGACGGACGGACGGACGGACGGACGGACGGACGGACGGACGGACGGACAGACAGACAGACAGACAGACAGACAGACAGACAGACAGACAGACAGACAGACAGACAGACAGACAGACAGACAGACAGACAGACAGACAGACAGACAGACAGACAGGCAGGCTGGCAGGCTGGCAGGCTGGCTGGTAGTGGCTGGCTGGCTGACTGACTGACTGACTGACTGACTGACTGACTGACTGACTGACTGATTGACTGATTGACTGACTGATTGACTGATTGACTGATTGATTGATTGATTGATTGATTGATTGATTGATTGATTGAGAATGGTACAGAGAGATTCACAGATCGAATGTACATCCCTTTAGTTTTAAATTGTTATTAGTCCTAAGTGTTCTTGTAACCTCAATTTTGTTTGTACAGTCACTGGTAAGCCTTATGTACAAGTGTCATTTCATTAGTGTTCATAATTGAAATGTGGCACCTTTCAGAAATCAATGTGTATCTTTAAGTCTGTCACGAAAGGTAAACCTTCGTCAGATGATTTCACGGAAAGAAAGGGATTATTCATCCTGAACATAAACTTTGTTTCTGTTTCCCATCAGGAATGTCTTGTGATCACTGAACAGCGATGATAATTGGAGGAACGTTGTCTACGTCACATGCATATAATCAACGATAACCAATCATCATGCAGTACAGTCTGTATTGGTTTATCCTGGGAACAGTTATGCTTCTCACAGCCATTATCTTTGCTTTTAGTTGCTTCTGTCATTTCAGTCGTGGAAGTTCACCTATTAAACTAATCCAAACCAGTCATATTTAATGTAATCTTGGACCCATATTTGATAAATCCATGTTTGTTGTAACCTTTGGCTCAATGGATACAGCATGGTCGATTGCAATTATACTAATACCATGGTAACTAGAAATTGAAGTGTATTTTATTTTTAAAGAACTTTTGTCACATTTTGACTATGTTTTGATAATAAAATTTTACTGATTCGAAGGCTTTGGAGTTTGTCAGTTTTGATTGGGCAATGACAATTCTTCATAAATGTTATATAACAGTACGATAATATATGTTGTTACATTCCAGATACATATAGAAATACTAAAAGACCCCTTCGTTTTAAACAAATAGAAAAAACTTGTTGTTTGATAACGTATCTATGACAACGGATCTGTCAAAATGTCTGTCTGACTCAGTGTCATGATATTGATATTTAAAGACGACATGAATTGTGACGTATTGTCAACTGACATAACTAGGACCACAAGAAAAGTGACGTATTGTAACCGATATCACAGACCACAGAAAGTATGAATATTGCCAGCTGATATCCGAGACCCATGAAATGTGAGACGTTATCACCTGACATTTTCAGAACCCCAATTCGTACATTTAATGTGAGGTGTTTGAATAGACATAGATCACTATAGGTCATCGCTGGACCACTGAAAGCGTGACGTATTCTCCACTGACATATGTGACGTATTGGTAACTGATATCTATGGCAATTACAGTTCCTAGAGACATTGTCGAAGTACAACATTGATTTGCAAATTATCCAACAACAAAATTGTGAAAGACAGATAGTGATATTGATTATGACGGCATCACTTTATTTAATTGATAACGTCACACTGTGTTCCCATTCATAAAGAATCGGCCATATGGCGTTGAATATATCAGAGAGTAAGAATATTTTAACAATGCAAATTTACTGCAAAAAACATGACTTCAGAAAATAGGGTAGGTAGGTCTGGATTTTATTTATTTTACATTTCATTTTTTTTTTAAATTACTTGGACCCAAAGACAAGATACTCGTTACTTACAATATTTCGAGATAGTTGATGAGGTGTAAAAGAAGTAAGTGAAGACAATTATGTGATTCAGAAGTAGACAAACACAATATGCAGACTGTGCTGTTATAGGCTGAAATGACATTGTTTCTCTCTGAAATGTGATTTTAAAGCAAAGTGAACATGGATTCTTTGGCAAGAAAAGCTACAAAGGAAATAGAAGAAAATTATCATAATTTTACTCTTTTGCATGTAAAAAAATGTTTAGCCGGGATCGGTGGCTGAAACTAGGGTCGGTCGCGTTATCGGAAACGCCCTATTTTTTATTTGGCCTAACTACAGATGTTACAGTACGATAGCACTCTTAGAAATACGTGGGTTGTTGAACTCTGCATGGGGGTGGGGGTGGGGGGGGGGTCGAGTCCGTTCAATATATGACTAAAACATTTAGTAAATAAAGTAAACAATGTACATATTGGAACACGTCAAGGAGCGAGTTCATCATCTATATATAGCTATTTGTTTCTGTTTCTGTTTCCATTTACTCGGTAATAATAATACGTATTACACCAAGTTTGTGAGTGTGTACTTGTGTGGACATCACTAGTAATGGTGAAAAAGGTTAATGTGTCCTGATACTTGTTCTATGAATACTTCAGTAGATGTAGAGCAGACAATGTCATTTGTGAGATTATTCCAGCAGTCATTTACGGTGCGGGGATAATAGGAGTATTTGTATGTATGTATGTATGTATGTATGTATGTATGTATGTATGTATGTATGTATGTATGTATGTATGTATAAATGTATGTATGTATGTATGTATGTATGTATGTATGTATGTATGTATTTGTTTGTTTGTTTGTTTTGGCTGGTATTCCACGGAGCGTGTGTGAGTGAGATGGTCTGGTTGATTTTGTTGTACGTTTAAAGTATTGCTCTGTTGGTAATTCAACTTTTACATGTAGTGCTTTATATGCCATGGTTAGCCTGGAGCACTTTCGCCTGTTTTCTAATAGTTCCCATTGAAACTCCCTTAGCATTGCTGTAACCTGTCTGTTTTGAAGTAGTGTTGAAGAACAAAGCGGACAGCCCGTCTTTGAACCATTTCAATGTCATGTTTGTCAGTAGTTGTAAAGGTATGTATGTATTATATCATCGACCCTATGTAGATCTATGGAGCTCAGATTAATTAAAAGCATATTTACATAGCACTAGCCAATTAGTAACCGTCTTTTGTAACACTAATGCACTTACATAATTACCACTTCATTATACACAAACTATAACAAGATCAGTCACCATTTTATAGACTCAGACCATTAGCGAAGAAGTCTGAGTCATAGACATATTCGCTACATGAACTAGAGGGCGCACTGTATCTAAACCATCGCTGAACCAGTTTTTATAGTCAAAGAAGGGCGACCTTGGGGCCTGTCTCATGATATCTAACGCTAGTTCTACTCTTATCCGACTCGTCCTCATCGTTTCATCTATACTCTCAAAGGTTGTTACTTTTTGAAATTGTCCGCAAATTTGTTAATCGTCATTTTAAATGTCTGCAATTTTGTAAACCATTTCAATGATACTGTCAACAATAATGTTACTAGTAACTATTACAATAACACTGTTGATCAACTGGTTAACACAAGTGTTGCCAAATACCTTATGCTGACATACACCAATTAAATGCTTGTACTGTGTTTTCACTTTTTACTTGTGTATACATTGACAGGTCTTGATCACGGTACCTCTACCTCATACACCCATTCTTTACCACTGTGTTATGTAGTTACTTGTTACTATGATATGATACCTCGTAAGTGTTCGGGGGTGGGGGGGTATATAACAGAGCCATTGGAGAAAACGCTGTTTGTGGGTAAAAAACATGCATAATTGCTCGAAATGGAACTATAACTTTGTTACTGATTGCGGCGATTGAGTCCTTGCAAAGTTATACGGATTTAACAATGATGTTTTGTTATTCAAATGCCAAGACTCACGGGACTAATTACAGAGCATACATAGCGAAGTAGATGACGTAGGTACTTGAGCCATCGATACGATTGGTCTTACTGTTAAGCCTTGATTAGATCTCAATACCATCATATATGAGGAAGGTCATTTCTGCAAATAAAATCACCTTTTATCTATTCAATTAGTATTGTTGTTTCTATTCAATAGAAATCGTTGTTGCTAACTTAACAGGAGCAATTTGTCTTTGCAAAATACAGAATTCACCGATTATCACGTGACAGGAGGCGATACTATCATTTAATCTATTTTTTAAAAGTATGGATTCGATTAAACAAGAACGATTACCGTGCGTTAACTTAATGATCTACTTGCTATGTATGTATGTATGTATGTATGTATGTATGTATGTATGTATGTATGTATGTATGTATGTATGTATGTATGTACTTTCTATGCGTACTTTACCGTTTACTAGAACTTGTGGTGTATCGATCCTTTTCAGTTACATAGATGTAAGTCAGACTGTGTTCTACTTATATCTTGCCTTTATCCTTGTTAAAGAATATAAATTCGAAACGTCGGGTTGCATTTATTGATGTTTCACTCGTTCCTTATGCACTTTTATGTATGTAAGCAGGTAGGTATCTAGGGATGTGTATGTGTATGGCATACTGTTAAAGTTTATGAGCATGTTCATAGAAAGACCTCTGTCACATTATACTTCGACAACCACGATACTCCGAAAGAAAACTTCACAAAGCCAGAACAGTAATTTATAAAGAATAGTGAATGTGATCAAGAAGTTCCTTGGATTTGTCTCCAAGTGTAATTGCTAGATCAATTACGTACTTTCATGCAAAAAGCATTTGAAATGTTAACCCGGCGAGTGTCGCATTCTAGGTGTGATGCTGGGTTTGTCATTCTTATCGACTATTACTTCACAAATTGTTGTCGAAATGATGTTTCCTTATTACTATACGTTTTTCTGGAACACTATTTTATATTTACTGTGGATAAATATGTCTCACTTACCTCTAACTTTGCTGGCAATGGTAGTACGTTGAACTGTAAGCTGTACGTCATACACAACTTAACTAGTCAGTAGAGTACCATACAGAACTCAAAGTCATTTATATACATTATTTGGTTACGTAATATACAAGGTGATTCTGAATGAACAACGGTTGCTATGGATACAGGCTTCTGTTCCACTTTAGCGGCTTTAGTTGATATAGAATAAAGGTATAGTGTTTTTAATGCTCGTCTTCTTTACATTTTACCATCATGGAAGGCAGTGAATCGAACTATGAACATAATACCAGGTTTACATCATGGGAGATTCAAATTGACTGGATTTTATTCTTAGGGCTAAGTTTACTTTATTATATTTTTTTTTGAATTCATCATAAACAATGTTCAATTTACTTAGATTAGTACATCTGTCCAGTCAAGATTTCGAATACTCCTCTTGTATGACAAAAAAGTAAGACTGTAGCTTTGGGATTCACATGGGAGTTTGTAGTTTGTAAAGTTTATTGCATGAAAGGCCACAGGACCAAAGAGCATACAAAATTTGCATGGGAATAAAATACAAAATACAAAATAACTGAAGATGCTGTCAAAATCCATTTTTAGAAAGAATCTGAAATTTGAAGTAAACAAAAAAAAATAACATACAAGAAGAAGATTCTATTGAGTTGTAGAAAATCGAGGAATAATGAAGAGTAAAGGTTATGAACACATTCACCAATCTGATATAGGTGTATTTGCCTGTGTTGGTGGATCGAGGGGATGGAACTTTACTTTCTTCAATCCAAGGTGGGTTTTCGTATCTTTCTTACCATTGCCTCTTTTAAAACTGTTTTAGGGATCGTTATATGTAAAGTTATCTAGTCTACACGGATTCAAATCAACCCCTTTCTATTTGGATGGTCAGTTTTACAAGTAGGAGGGTTATACTTAAAGTTGCATTTAAATCTATATTGTCAGCCATTTTGTTGGTAAAACAGTCTTCTATGTACATTTAAACGTAATCTCCAATCAACAATAGACAATTGTTGATAGGCAATGTGGCATCTGTATATACTATTTCGCAGGTACTTATTAAAATCATTCTACTCGAGGTACATGACGTACATTCTTTAGAATTTAGGTTGTTATCTCAGTTTTTCTTTAGTTTCTTCATGGCCGATTATATATAATTGCGTTTGTGAGACTAATCCCTTGATTAGAGTTAGTCACTATTTTCTCAAATTTTGTAAATTGACCTGTGCAAGTCATTCATCTTGGGAAATCTACTTTCTTTAAACCTAATGTTCGTGTTCACCGATGCAAAACTTTCTCAGGGTATAGAACAGAAATCCAATTGTCCACTAGTATAAATTAAACTGTGTTTGTAGACAAACACAGGAGTCACCTTTTTTATGGTAGTCGAGATGCGATTTATAAGGTATTGCGTCACCAAATGGTCATTCTTGAAGTTGACGGAGCCGATCATGTTGATGTTGCTAGACGCCTATAGGATCGGACAACTGCTTCTCTAAGGATTGTTTTGTTCAGAGAACAATATAAACGTGCACTCAAATCCAAGGCGATAGCAATCATGGCAGGGGAGAGAATTTTACGGCCTGGATTTCTGCTGCTGGTGTCTTTGTCATACGTCTGTTATGGTGAAGAAGTTTCTATCGAAGATCAACTTGTTTCTTGGCCATTTCCTGACAACTATGACGATTCCCGGAGTCAACGTTCAGTGTTAGAAGCACCAAGTGCTGGCAGCAGAAGTACAAGTGAGTGAAATTCATTACAATGGAAGACAGCTGAATTGAAACAAAATGGCTTGAGATCTTTTTTTTTAAATTGCCACACCTTAAAGTCTGATTTGACAAAATCCATTAGAATATATTACAACTTTTTTTTTCGTCGTGTGACGTGACAAAAATCTTACCAACATTGCTACATTTTCTTGACGTGAGCTGCCATTATCTAAGAAGGCTGCTGATACACAATTATATAAATTGTAGCAACGTATTCTTCTAAGGAAGGTCACAAAATTAAAATGTGACAAAGTGACAATTACTTTAATTGTTGTAGTGCCAGACGATACTATGTAGCAATGTTAGTAACATTTAAGTCAAGCCAAGCGATGATTTCTTTAAACGTTTCTGGCCTCTGTTGTAACAATACATTAGATGTACAATCGTCCTGTAGTCTATGCTATACTATTATCAGTTTCAAATATGGTAGCCAACACAATTTGTACAATTTGAGCATCATATCAAAGTATTACACTCCAAGAAAACTAAACCAATTACAGAACATTTCAAATTATTAAATTATCTTTTTGTGATATAAGAATCGAAGTCACTTATATTAAAAGTTATTCATTGCAGTTCATATGTGATTTTGGGGAGGGGAGGGGGTTCAAGTAACGGAGCCGTGAATAAGTCAACAAAAAGGTTAGGTAGAGGGATAGATTGACAGTAATAATAAATATTTTAGATGAATTCTCATGGACATATTTCTCAAAAGATTCTATACGCTTAGATATAAAACTCAACAACAACAACAACAACAACAACAACAACAACAACAACAACAACAAGGATTCAAAAATAGTTAATAATATTCCAGCTAAAATATAAGACAAATCCAAAGGAATGTATAATAATATTTATGGATTGAAGTCAGAGTCTGCCTTTTATATTAGTAAAGTGGAGAGAGCTCCATGGTCCATGGAGAGACAGCTCGACCTCAATAGCTCAATCGAAAGAGGGTGTACTTAATTGGTAGACAGACGTTCCGATGTATTTGGATAAAAATGTTTATTTTTTCTTACAGACACCTACCAGTACGGAGAGCTTCTCCACATGTCGATTTTATTCTACGAAACTCAAAGGTCTGGTAGATTGCCTGATAATAATAGGATTCCTTGGAGAGGCCACTCTGCACTATTTGACCGAGGCAAGATGAAATCAGAGGAGTTGATTGGTGGCTGGTACGATGGTGAGTCCATTTCCTAGTCGAGAATCGATAAACGAAGAGGTGCGGGCCTTGTACTCTGGTAGTTGTGATTCTTAGACATGATTTGTCTGAAAAACCCATTCTTTTATAACTAACTTTTTTCACCATCCATGGTGATCAATTGACCTTTAAATGTAATGCTCAAAGATCAGAATAAGAATAGAAAAAACAATACACCAGAAGAAATGTTTTTCCTAAAATTAAAAGATATAAATAGCAAAGCTTGTGATTGATGCTGAAATACTGCCTTTTACAAATATATCACATTTCTCTGAACTGTCTCATTGCAGCTGGGTCAAACATGAAGTTTCTCTTCCCCATGGCATACAGTGCAACTGTTCTTGGTTGGGGAATGATTGAATACCCGGATGCTTACGAGGTGACTGGCTTAACACCCTACATGTTAGACTGTCTGAAGTGGGTATATGATTTCCTTATCACCTGTCATACTAAACGAAATCGTCTCTATTTCCAGGTTAGTACAATACGCAATCTTCTAGATCATTTCAATCTGACTTCCATCGGCACAACTCAAGTATCTCCTAGCGACTCTTGACCTATGCTATTGAGGTATATTCTTAGGTAATCCATATTTTATACTGCTGTGATAGGTAGGAGACTTTGAAGTAGATCACCAAGGCTGGATAAGACCTGAAGACATTGAAGATGAACGACCTGCATTCTATGTTAGTCCGCAGAATCCTGGTAGTGATGTATCTGCTGAAATATCTGCTGCCATGGTAACATGTTATCTCATCTTTAGTACAACAGGTGAATAATTATAGCTATATAATGTAAAAAAACAAACATATAGGACATGTATAATGTAAAAACATATAGGACATGTGTAATGTTTTCAACCGAGGTGTGTGTGTGTGTGTGTGTGTGTATGTGTGAGTGTGTGTGTGTGTGTGTGTGTGTGTGTGTGTGTGTGTGTGTGTACCTGAAGAGTGTCTGCTTATCTGTCAGCCTGTCTGTTAGCAAAATAAAAGTTAGAGATATTTAGAGTAATACTTTCGTAAAGATTGGAGGAAATTGACCTTTTTATTAGATTTTGGTGGAGATCCACTTTTTGATATGGATTTCGTGAAACGAGGTTACTACTAACCTTGGCCAATGGGGCCTAAACCCTTACGGTTGACCTCAACATTGACGGAGATATGCGCTCTACTGCGTGCCATCTATCGGTTATACGCAATCGAATTTATTACACAATACTAATTCATTTGATTTCATTGTATTTTTATTTTATTGATCTCAGATCCAGATTATGCTGCTATGTGTCTTAAAGAAGCTAAATATCTGTATCGCTTCGCTACAACGTATCAAGGCAAATACCCAGACACAGGATCTTATGGGTAAGAATTAGGATAGGACAGAGTTTTATTATTAAACATTACAAAACCTGAAACAAAATGTCGTATGGCAACACGTAACCCAAATCTTAACAACAGTGCTACATTCTATCTTTTGGGCCATCAGAAATCTTAGCAACAGTGCTGCATTTTATATTCTGGCTCAACAGAAATCTTACAGATAGAGATATTTTTTTAGCATGACGACACGTTGTAGAAATCTTTGTAAGATTTGTTTAGAGACACACGACTTTTTGTTCAGGATTTGTTATTTTAATATCATATTAATGAGTGATATTTATCATTTAACATTTCATTTAAAATTGTAGACTAAATAATGTTAAATTTGAAAGTGATAAGAACATTATGAAATCTTGTGAGAAAGTCTTAAGAAGACTGGGTAGCGCTCTTATTTCAGAGTTTAAGAATAAATTATCGTATATTGGCTACTGATTGGATAGAACGAACACCGAACAACACCTGTCTTTCCTCTGAACATGTTTCCTACACACATTGGTTATAACAATTACGAACCAAGAGAAGTACACACGTACATCTTTAATTGTCATAAACTTGAAACTTACATCAAAGTCAAAAGTTACATCTCTCCTGTCCAGATGGTACTTTTTCCATCTATCTTACGCCTGATTTTACAATTACATGAAACGATCAAGTTTTCAATTTATTTATGTAGTTCTACAGGTTTCGGCGATGAGCTGATGTGGGCATCTGCCTGGTTGTACCGAGCCACCAATGACACCAGGTATCTGGAAGATGCTGAGAAGTATTATCGAGAATATGATGGCGACCAGCTTTCATATGCATTTGGGTGGAACGATAAAAGACCAGCTGTCCAGGTATAGTTGTCAATAAAAGTTGAAGATAACTTAAAGTACGAATGACAATGTATAAATAAGTCATACATAAAAGCTAAAATTGTTGCAATAGCTAAAAGCCAAATGTACTTAGACTAGGTGTTAAAACAGTTGTCAGGCAGAGCCATCGAAAGGAAAGGCCATAAACAAAGGGATGTCATATTTAACACATTTAGTTCAACTGATAAAGATAACACTGATGTGTCAACCTAAGATTGATTGCCTGACCTTGTACACAATAAGTAGTGACATGGGTGTACATACGAATCAAAGTTAGTAAATTTGAATAATAACCAGACATAATAACATCGAGAGTTTGATACAACTAACTGCAAGAGTTTGTTTTGTTGCTTTTACATAAATGATAAAGTTGAATAGTTTTGAAAACTAACAACCAGGTGCACAAGCCAGTTACTTGCATTAGGTAATAACCAATGTAGTCGTAAATAAAACTGAATATAATAGCTACATCCAAGTACACATACGAGCTCGTGTCATTTTGTAATAGCAAGTGTAGTTGTGAATAAAAGTTGACATCTTTTATATGGTGTCTAACAACTAGGTGCACATGAAATACCAAAACATAATATATACATAGCAGAGACTTGATATCTTGACCGACTAAATTTACATATTTACTTTCAGCTACTTCTTTACGGACTTACTGCAAATAATGACTACATGGATCACTTCAAGAGATATGTTGATTCGTGGTTGCCAGGAGGACGAGTGAAATATACACCAAAGGGGTTGGCTTGGAGACACCGTATTGGTCCATTAAGATACTCAGGTGAGATAAGTTTATCAAAGTAAAATAACATTTTTACTTATTGGTAATCTTATGATTCTCTTATAAAGACATATTATCTAAAAGTCCCATATCAAAGCAAAACTACAAAACAGAATAAAATTCTTTCCTACACACTGGCACACATACTTACATCTATATATTCACACACGCTCATACATACATACATACATACATACATACATACATACATACATACATACATACATACATACATACATACATACACCATCGTCACCATTTGCAAAGATAAAACGCAAAATCAGCTTTTGCGACGTCTAGAAGTACAACAACAACAAATTGCGATGCGATTTATCGTCAATACATATTTTCACTTTTTTTTGAACGCAGCATGGACAATTGGAATAAGCATGGAAAATTGGAATAAGCAAATGAAACAAAGAGAATTGATAATCAATTAATAACACATACCAGTTTATTTGTAGGAATTTATTGCAAAGTCGATCTTTGATGCATGGAAATGTTTATTTCTACAGCTGCTACGTCATTCTTGGCCTTAATTGGAGCTGATCTTGGTATAGAAACGGAAACTTACCGTGATTTCGCCGTCAATCAAATCCACTACATGTTAGGTGATGCCGGACACAGTTACGTGGTTGGCTATGGCTGGGAACCACCAAGACGACCACAACATAGAGCTAGGTAACAGAGAAACGATTGACATTATATTGTCCTTGATATTATCCAAAGAGAACGTGGACGTACTCACTAACCTTGGGGTTTGGTATCGGTCTAAAATCTTCATTCTGAAAATGTTTATCATTTTAATTGGACGGAAGGGGTATTCCTCTCCTTGATGTATAAAGAAGTGTAATTGCATGATTGTACCCATTCAAGTTAATCCCATATTTTTTGTAGACATGGCCGAATTTTTCTCGGGCATTAGTTTTATTAGAGGGTGAGGGATGTTATTGTACTTGGCATAACAGTAAAAGTAACCTGTGCATTGTTGATTCCTGAGTTTGGTAGACGCTTAAGGTTACAATTTTTATCAAGGACGTGGGCCCTTATAGATACTGTTTATTTATATTGACTATAAGTATTATGTTTTCTGTTGTTTTCTTGTATTCTTAGTTCTTGTCCAGATTTGAAATTGCCATGTACCAGATTTCATGATTACTTAAATGATGGACCAAACCGTCATGTCTTATATGGAGCATTGGTTGGTGGCCCCAACAGTGATGATTCATTCGAGGACCGAAGGACCAACTTTGCACAGAACAGCGTTGCCTGTGATTATAATGCAGGTTTTCAATCGGCTATAGCAGGTAAATAACAGACAGACAGACAGACAGACAGACAGACAGACAGACAGACAGACAGACAGACAGACAGACAGACAGGGAGGAAGGGAGGAAGGGAGGCAGACAGACAGGGAGGGAGGGAGGCAGGGAGGCAGGGAGGAGGGAAAACATAACCTCTGTTGAATATAATTGAAGGTATATACTTTGATCTTGCCATTTTAGCTAGGTACAACGTACGCCCATGATATTATTACATATTTTATATTCCATCTTTCATATTTGATATTCAAAGAGGTTTTGGTGTTCGATTTGGTGATACGTTATCTCATTACACTATATGTCATTGATATCGTTCAAGGATAACCATAATTATTCATTTGTTGATTGACAGGCTTACGTCATCTGGAGGCCAATGGTGAACTTCAGCCAAAGGAGTGACCGAAGGTTTAAAAAAAAACATTTGATATTTCATGATTATGAGGTTAAGTAAAATTGCTTGGAGTGTGAATCACTAGAGAGATAAATAAATATTGACATTTATTGCTAAGTAACGCTTGACATATGCGATCGCTCCATCTTTGTGTTGCCAATGTATGATGACATGTATGTATGTATGTATGTATGTATGTATGTATGTATGTATGGATGGATGGATGGATGGATGGATGGATGGATGGATGGATGTATGTATGGATGGATGGATGGATGGAAGGATGTATGTATGTATGTATGTATGTATGTATGTATGTATGTATGTATGTATGTATGAATGAATGTATGTGGGTGTGGGTGTGTGTGTGTATGTATGTATGTATGCATGTATGCATGTATGCATGTATGTATGTATGTATGTATGTATGTATGTATGTATGAATGAATGTATGTGGGTGTGGGTGTGTGTGTGTATGTATGTATGTATGTTTATATGTATGTATGTATGTATGTATGTATGTATGTATGTATATATGTATGTATGTATGTATGTATGTATGTATGTATGTATACATATTTTTTTTCAATAACTCCTTTCGAATATTTCAATTTTGGATCTCGTTAACGATAGTACCAGTTTATTTCATTTTGTTATTTCTATTAATTTGTACTCTATTGTTCACAAAGTAAATTCAATGCTGTTGGCATAATCAATTTTGAAGAATTAATGGAAGGGGTTGCATAAAAAAACATATTTCGTAGCTTAACAAATAATGGAAATAGAATACACAGTAGACAAGCTTTTGTCTAGTGACTGATTTTAGGAAAAATCAAGTGTTTTCTAGAGAATATTTTACCTTCAAACCTTTTGCTGGTACATGTATAATTAGAGTTCCACGTACTTATCAATGAAAAGTTGCACGATTACTGGAAAGCAAGGCCATCAATATGTTTTGTGAATTAATCGAAAACGATGAAGCTGGACCGCACATAAATAATTAACACATATATACAAACACTCCCTAATCCGTTTGGTATTGAAGTTTCTTTTATTAACACTTTTGGTAGACTATTTAGAAGGCATTACAATTGAAATATGTTAAAATAATTTAATGTTATATATATCACGCCCCAGTCATATCCTCATTCCATATGCAGGTATACCTGGTCAACTAACTCAAAATGACACTGTTCATCTTTTTAATTGTTATGATTTTTTATCTATCACATATCGCTATCATATCATTCAGGTTACAACTGTATAGTGTAGACCTTACAAAGAGTAGCCATATATCGCTATCATATCCCTCAGATTACAACTGTATAGTGTAGACCTTACAAAGAGTGGCCATATATCGCTATCATGTCCCTCATGTTACAACTGTATAGTGTAGACCTTACTAAGAGTGGCCATATATCGCTATCATGTCCCTCATGTTACAACTGTATAGTGTAGACCTTACAAAGAGTGGCCATATATCGCTATCATACCCCCCAGGTTACAACTGTATAGTGTAGACCTTACAAAGAATGGCCATATATCGCTATCATATCCCTCAGGTTACAACTGTATAGTGTAGACCTTACAAAGAGTGGCCACATATCGCTATCATATCCCTCAGGTTACAACTGTATAGTGTCGACCTTACAAAGAGTGGCCATATATCGCTATCATACCCCCCAGGTTACAACTGTATAGTGTAGACCTTACAAAGAGTAGCCATATATCGCTATCATATCCCTCAGGTTACAACTGTATAGTGTAGACCTTACAAAGAGTGGCCATATATCGCTATCAGATCCCTCAGGTTACAACTGTATAGTGTAGACCTTACAAAGAGTGGCCATATATCGCTATCATATCCCTCAGGTTACAACTGTATAGTGTAGACCTTACAAAGAGTGGTCATATATCGCTATCATATCCCTCAGGTTACAACAGTATAGTGTAGACCTTACAAAGAGTGGCCATATATCGCTATCATATCCCTCAGATTACAACTGTAGTGTAGACCTTACAAATATTGGTCACATATCCCAAATGCATACGAATCCATGGGTTTCAGTATCACGCTACATCACAAGCACTATACACATAAATGTATCCCACATTCTTGGAGTTAATAACAACAAATTCAAAGGAGACGACTATACCAGGCAAGACTTACTACAATAAAGCTATATACGATATATGACCTTATGGTATCGTTTATAAGTTATATCTTTAGGTTTGAACTCATTCATGGTTTATTAGTATGCTTCCTTGAGTCGAATAAAGTGAGTACCTTTTACACATGCAGCAAGAATTACTCCTCAGTGTAAACTCAGTGTGTGCCTCTTTAAGTAATATGTAGTATGGAGGACTAACTAAAGATCTTTCACTATATGTTTTAGTTTTATGTTATTTGTCTCTTCATGTGTATCTTTTTTAGAATCATGTGCTTTTTAAATAATTTGATGTTTTTACAGTTATTTTATCTCTTACTTTTACATTCCACTTGCATTTTCATTCCATGTTTTATTCAATTGTTGCAATCTTTAATTTTCAATTTATTCACTTTTTATGACTGCACGTGGAAATCGCATTTTTATGCAAATGACAATAAAGTCATATTATATTACTACTATTAACTGAATGGATATGTTAATGATGACGTCATCGGTACTGACTAGACCGTATAAGTGTTAAAAGTCGCAGGCTGTTAGTGGCAGACTTTGGTGTTGTTGCATACATTGTAGGTGGTCTACCTATATATCAGTGGGCATGAAGCTAGTCAATGTTTTATTGCTACTTTCGTTGGTTTTACCAACTCCTTGTAATTGTGATGACTTTGATGATGATGATGATGTTAATGATGAAATCGTGAAATGGCCATGGACTGATGAAGAACAGGGTGATGATGATGATGTTGACGGTCATTTTGTCAACGAGACGGTAGGTCAGGACGTTGGGCAATATCGTCGAGATGCCAGTCTTTCTAGAAGTAGTAGTAAGTATTTATAAATATTCAGATAAAACTATGTCTAAGGCTGGGGACCGTTTCATGTTATCTTTCACTTGCTCTGCATAACATTTCTACTAAGCTGTTATTATATAATGTTGATGCCATGCACGTGTTTAATGGTATTGAATCCTATCAGGATTTATTACCACAGTTACTGGCATATATATATATATATATATATATATATATATATATATATATATATATATATATATATATATATATATATATATATATATATATATATATATATATATATATATATATATATATATATATATATAGTTTTGGTAGTACTGGAACTCTTTCTTGGGTGTAACTCGGAGTTTCACGCATATTGCGATCATCAGACACTCAGTGTCTGATGATCGCAATATGCGTGAAACTCCGAGTTACACCCAAGAAAGAGTTCCAGTACTACCAAAACTATTACGCTCTGCCACTGCGGTATAGAGCACTGTCTTATAGCAGATTGATACTCACCGAGTTATATATATATATATATATATATATATATATATATATATATATATATATATATATATATATATATATATATATATATATATATATATATATATATATATATATATATATGAAGTCAGTGGTAAGATTTGTCCGTAGTACAGTGCTCGATACGTCTGCACGCAGAGCGGAGTATAATATGTTGAGTGTAGAAGAAAATCAAGTCGGGTTTTTCGTCTCTACAAGCCTGTTTCGTGAGTAAATCACTCGTCAGGAGATGTTGATGTACATTCCTGCAATTGCAATTGGTACATCAACATCTCCTGACGAGTGATTTACTCACGAAACAGGCTTGTAGAGACGAAAAACCCGACTTGATTTTCTTCTACCCTCAATATATATATATATATATATATATATATATATATATATATATATATATATATATATATATATATATATATATATATATATATATATATATATATATATATATATATATATATATATATCACATACCCAGAATCCCCCCCCCCCAAAGTGGGAGGGGGGGGGGTCTTCGAAATTTTCTGATGTTGGTTGTTTATATTAATTATCTTTTCTCCAGATTACTATGACTACGGCGAAGTAATTCATCTATCAATTCTATTCTATGAGATGCAAAGGTCCGGCAGTCTATCAGCCAAAAACCGAATTCCATGGCGAGGCGATTCGGCATTGTCACATGAGATGAAGCGATATGACTTTGTAGGAGGCTGGTATGACGGTTAGTTCACACACACGTGTTGGCCAATTTTGCAATTGTGTTACCACGATATAAATAGGGAAATTACAGCAAAGCCAAGACTCTAGAATTTAGAAGAGTTACTTTTGGAGCAATAAAGAGATAGTGCTGCATAATTGATAACATTGGCACAGACCTATAACCAAACGACTGCCGTTTTACTTCCTCAATTCCTGCGGAGTAATCCACTGAACCCTCTGTAAACGTAATGGATGAAATATAGTGCAACCGCTTGCAATTGTTTTACCGGAATCTCATTTACATAACTGGGGGTTGAGCATTGCACAATCATGGCTCAATTCTTTTTTAATATCCATTCAAAAACAAATGACAATAGTGATGCTCAAACTTACAGATTCTGAGCTGGCAACTCTTAAAGCATTCGACTTTAATTATAATTATCTAAAACTTATATTGAACATGATACTATGCCTGCTTCACCAGTGTACAAATACAAGAACACTGTCAAACTATATACTGTGAAAGTGTAATATGTGGATATATGATTCGCTTCTAGGTGGGTCAAATATGAGGTATCTGTTGCCTATGGCATACAGTGCAACTGTACTAGGATGGGGAATGATTGAATACCCGGATGCTTACCAAGTGACTGGCTTAACACGCTACATGTTAGACTGTCTGAAGTGGGCCTATCAGTTTATTATGAACTGTTATCCGAAAAAGAACAAAATGTTTTACCAGGTAGGTACCCAGGACATTAGTAAGAGATGAGAGAGAGAGAGAGAGAGAGAGAGAGAGACAGACAGACAGACAGACAGACAGACAGACAGACAGACAGACAGACAGACAGACAGACAGACAGACAGACAGACAGACAGACAGACAGACAGACAGACAGACAGACAGACAGACAGACAGGCAGGCAGGCAGGCAGGCAGGCAGGCAGGCAGGCAGGCAGGCAGGCAGGCAGGCAGGCAGGCAGGCAGACAGACAGACAGACAGACAGACAGACAGACAGACAGACAGACAGACAGACAGACAGACAGACAGACAGATAGATAAATAAATAAACAGATAAATATAATGTTTCATTATTTGTAAAGGGTGCATTGTTTTTCTAATTCCTAATTCCTAGTTTGGTGATGAGATGATAGAAAATGACCAATGGATGAGACCTGAAGATATGACGTATCAAATACCAGTTCTTGGCAGCACCACTGCTACACCTTGTCCTCATATTGCTGCTGAATCTGCCGCTGCCATGGTTACATGTTACATGGTTTTCAAAGACACCGGTACGAAAGTGTTGTTCTATTGTTTTGCTTTAAATTATTATTTGTCAACATACATTTGATTTCAGGGCATTTTATTTTCATGAATGCTATTATTTCTGGCACAATCATTGATCTGTCCACCACACAAGCGGCGCTTCCATGAAACGTGTTTATCCCGAGACCACTGTACACAGTAACATTAGTGGTAAGGCGATGCGTTACGATGCCCAAATGCTACACATTTACCGTGACGAAAACACTATAAAATTACTATGTGTTTTATTGACAGATTCTGACTTCGCAGCAAGTTGTATGGATAAAGCTAAGGCGTATTACAAATATGCAACAAAATATAGCAGTAATTGCGCTGATGAAGGGTCTTACCAGTAAGTTTAATAATTTATAACATCAATGATGTCAAGTTTACTGATCTATAGGATCATTTATAGGTAATGATTGGTGGATGAGTTGGTGGGCGGGTCGGTGGATGGATGGATGGGTGGGTGGGTGGATATGTATGTATGTATGTATGTATGTATGTATGTATGTATGTATGTATGTATGTATGTATGTATGTATGTATGTGTGTGTGTATGTATGTATGTATGTATGTATGTATGTATGTATGTATGTATGTATGTATGTATGTATGTATGTATGCATGTGTGTGTATGTATGTATATGTGTGCGTGCGTGCGTGTGGGATGTATGAGTGTATGTATGCATGTATATATTCATGTATGTATTCATGAAGGTGGGTGGGTGGGTAGCTAGGTATAGGTACACGCAATGTCACGTAGGTAGGTAGGTAGGTAGGTAGGTAGGTAGGTAGGTAGGTAGATGGGTAAGAAAAGGCGCAGTATTAGTACAACCATTAATCAGTTCGAGTAACATATAATTTCAACAACATGCAAGTAAATATGGAAATGGAATTGTATTATTTCCTTCCTTGCATTTACATCTTAAAAGGTCGACTGATTTCGGAGATGAACTCACGTGGGCTGCTGCCTGGCTGTATCGCGCCACCAACGACGAAGAGAAGCTTGAAGATGCCGAGAAGTTCTATGAAATGTACATCAGTGGTAAAAACAGCCAAGCTTTTGGTTGGAATAACAAAAAACCTGGGGTCTATGTAAGTAACGTACACATTAGGCCTAAAAAATAATTGTTTGGTTCCACTTACCCAACCCTACCTAGTTGTTCACTGCCGACTCTAGCGTATTCGAGAGAAAAAATAATAACATTGCAAAAACTGTGAAGTCTCACGAGAAATAGTGGATGCGGAAACTGACATCAACTTAAAAAGACAATATAAAACTGCTCTTCCAATCTGTAATGGCTGTACATCTGAATAAAAAATAAAATAAAAAATCTATCTACCCCACCTATTCCAAAATTGAGCGTAATCGGAACCACACAATTTTTTTATTATGCCTTAAAACAAGAAAAATTTAAAATTATACATGTGCAAGAGGCCTATTATAATTTTGATGTAAATACTACATCAGGTGATGAAGGTATATATTCCCTCTTTTAAAAATCGTGTGTTTGTTTGTTTGTTTGTTTGTTTGTTTGTTTGTTTGTTTGTGTGTGTGTGCGTTTTCGTTGTTTGTTTGTCTGTCTGTCTGTTTGTTTGTTTGTTTGTTTGTTTGTTTGTTTGTTTGTTTGCTTGCTTGCTTGCTTGTTTGTTTGTTTGTTGCTTGCTTGCTTACTTACTTGGTTTTTTTGAGTATTTAGTCTCCCTCGACATTGTAATAAACAAAGTAAGAAAACAATGAATAATGATAAAATATTAACTCAGACTTTTCAACTAAACACAAACTTTTCTAACTGCCCCTACCTACCATTTCTTGTAACATCAGAATGAAGGCTGATCTCTTTCATATCGACACTCCCTTTGTAGGTACTGATGTATGCACTTACTAACGATACAACATACAAAGACAATTTCGTCCGTTTTATGGATAGATGGCTACCTGATGGTAAAGTGGCATACACACCAAAAGGACTGGCCTGGATTAGTAAGCAATCGCCTCTTATGTTCTCTGGTAAGATTTTACAATTGGACCGTAATATTTCATACATGTAATCTCTTTTTTTATCACAATGTATTATATACAAAATACAGAACTAAACAAAGGTTGAGAAATTCAACCAACCACATGTGTTCTAACATAGTTGTTGTATACCACTAAGTTAACTGTAAACTTGATAATCAACAATGTTCTATGACTAGTGACGTGTCAATTTGATGGACAAATAAGTAGCATAAAACATGTACTAAAATTTCGATATATCTCAAATTATTGAATAAATGTTATTCATTAAATTCAAATTTCAATCGGTCATAAATATAAGGACTGACAAAGTTACTGAAACTCCACAAAATTGTTAGTCCTTGTGGAATCTGTTGATTTCGGACAAACGGACCAACGTTAATTTCAAACACTATGACATGTGACATGTTCTGGCGATGTTTCGGCATGTTACCAATACAACCAAACTAGCTATAGGGTGATCAATTTCACGGGATTGAGTCTCCAACCTGACTGGTATATATGACGTAGAATTTGAAAACGACTTTATTCGAAAATTTGGCGGTAAGGTTAGGAACTTGTAGTCTGTCTACTTCGATGAATCTGTAGTTCTACTCCTGGGGTTCTACTCTACTCCAACAAGAGAACAAAGCATAGGAAATTTCTAATCGACTAATAACACAAACTATTTCATTATACGAATCGATCCATGTTTTTACAGCTGCTACGTCATTCTTGGCCTTAATTGGAGCTGATCTTGGTATAGAAACGGAAAGTTACCGTGATTTCGCCGTCAATCAGATCCACTACATGTTAGGTGATGCCGGACACAGCTACGTGGTTGGTTATGGCTGGGAACCACCAAAGCGTCCTAGACACAGAGCTAGGTAAAATGGTTTGCCTTGTCGTGTTACTCCTTCAATACGACGTGAAGTATCACGCCCCCAATGTGAAGTACTGAGGAAAGGTTAATAATTCAAAATAGGACAGTCAGAAACAACTATATTGTATATATGTATGCATGCATGTCTGTCTGTCTGTCTGTCTGTCTGTCTGTCTGTCTGTCTGTCTGTCTGTCTGTCTGTCTGTCTGTCTGTCTGTCTGTCTGTCTGTATGTATGTATGTATGTATGTATGTATGTATGTATATGTATGTATGTATGTATGTATGTATGTATGTATGTATGTATGTATGTATGTATGTATGTATGTATGCATGTCTCTGTCTCTCTGTTATGACATCTATCTGTATAATTTCTGCATCTGTTCTAATGATACTTGATTCACATCTTTACATCTTCCTTGTTATAACCACAAGAACTGATCAGACTTAGTAAGCACCATATGCATATTAATAATTCATTACTACAAGTATTATTTCTATATATAATGACATTTCACATACTGATTATGCATTAGGCGGACTTTCATGAAGAAATGTCTTATTATGTGAGACAGTGTCATGTTCTATCACGAGAGGGCGCTGTCGGCTTTCCGCCAAACATCAATGTACTTGTAATTCATTCAACATTGCATCAATACAAACAATAATCAAACCTTATTTTCATGCTATGTCTTTCAGGAAGTACTCCGTTACAAGTTGTTACATCAACTTCTATATAAACTACCTTTTTATGAACAAACAAATCATTCGTATAAATTCAAAGATAAAACATTAGGGATATTTGTTATTGAGTTCCAAACTATACCCATTGGAGACGAGATCAATAGTTCAATGTAGGATAAATTCTTATCCTTAGGTTTCAGACCCCCCCCCCCCTTCTAACTATTAAAATTTGACAAAATTGACAATTCAAACAACACAATCAATTTCAAATCAGTATGTAGTAGTATGTAGTAATATATGAATATAAAGCCAGTATGTAGTGCTATGAATACAAAGCTAGTATGTAGTAGTATGTAGTGTTATGAATATAAAGCCATTATGTAGTAGTATGTAGTGATATGAATACACATCCAGTATGTAGTAGTATATAGTGATATGAATACAAAGTCAGTATATAGTAGTATGTAGTGCTATGAATATAAAGCCATTATGTAGTAGTATATAGTGCTATGAATATAAAGCCAGCATTAGCTATTGATGTTGATGAGCCACAGTTCAGTGGTAAACTGGCATTCTTTCTAGATATTTAGTAATAGTAGACGATGGCCAGTAAGAAGTGGGTTTGATAATAAATATGTAACACTTTTTCTATCAGCTCCTGCCCAGACCTACCATTAACATGTGATAAAACGAATAGCTATCAATGGAATGGTCCTAACCATCACGTACTATATGGTGCACTGGTTGGAGGTCCAGAGAACGATGATTCGTTTGAGGACAGTAGACGTAACAAACGCCAGAATAAAGTTGCTTGTGATTATAATGCAGTGTTTCAATCTGCCGTGGCTGGTAAGTGTATAACATATTGTCTGTGACTACATGTTTCAGTGAGTCTGTGTGACTGGTAAGTGTATAACATATTGTCTGTAACTACATGTTTTTGAGTTTGCTGTGGCTAGTAAGTGTACACCACTACCTGTGAATACAATGCAGGGTTTCAGTCTGCCTTCCTTGGTAAGTGTATAATGTTGTTTGTTTCAGTCTGCTGTGACCCTATACAACTAAGTTTTACCTAATAATACCGTTCTATATTTATATATATATATATATATATATATATATATATATATATATATATATATATATATATATATATATATATATATTGTTTGACTGTTACTAGGGATCTACCAAACTGAGTATCTCTCGTTGTATTAATAGATCCGTATGTGCTATAACTGAGTAATCGCTCTGTGCATTTCGTCATATTTTAGGTCTTCGTCATTTGGAGATAACTGGTGAATTATTTCCAGAAGAATGAAGACACAGATGGAAAGCACAAGGCCACTAGGGTGTATTATTTTACCATAGGATACATAACCATACCATACACATGTTTCTGACTGTAATTTGTCAACATTTGAAATGTGTCATCGTGTGCTCTTTTCTCTTCCAAAATTATATATCCGGGCAATTATACATCCGGGCAACTATACATATGCTAGAGATACGCTAAGATTGACGCCACTAGTATGGCGAAATTATCTAAAGTAAATAATTGGTTTTCTCCGTCTGTAATTTTTCTATTTTACCTTGATGCAGTTCCTCCGTGAAAATAAAAGCACTCTTGAAAACGTGATTGTGATTTTCCCCATTTAATATATGTTATGTTTTACTAAAACTATTCAAATGAAATGTGCATGTGCTGTATCATATTGAGTATCTTGTTTCTATATCATATGATATGATACAGTGAACTGTGGTCCCCTCTTTAACTATATCATATGATAGACAGTGTGAACTATGGTTCCTTCCTTAACTTGCACATTTATCAAATATAGTGGAGACTGACCACAGTCATTTACGCTATTTTTAGATTATGATTATAGAGAAGTGTGCATAAATTATCATGGAATTTTTATCACCATGTACCAAAAGCGCGTCTTGAGGGGCACAGCGCTTTAAAATAGCATGCCAGCAAGGCACTATTAATAAAACCGTGACTTCAGCGCTCAAAATTCCATCTGAATTTAGTAATAATATAAACTTATCTGTAATAATCACAAATATTTTTTGGATACAAATAGAAAAATAACTGTTGACAGTTCATTACAATAGCGCATGCGTTGAACAAACACTATAATGGACTACAGAATTGTCCTATCATCAAATTCAAAACTTTTGGCAATGTTATTATTATAACATTTTAATTAATATTGAGTGATTTAAAGACTTGATTATCCAAGGACATGAACTCGAGAACTGGCTATCCTGAATAGAAGAGTAATAGAAATAACGGTTGTGTTTCACGGTTATTTGATGCCGACATTCAGTCATTTCAGGAGATCATATATGTCCATGACTAAGCCTTTAAAGGCCACCAGATGTAAGAACAATTATTCACATTTCTCAGCTGCCGTTCCAATTCACTATTTATCAATGTCATTTGCCACAACATGACAAGTGAACGTTTCACGTTTAAAATGATGGCTTTCCATTTATGGATGGGAGTTGATGATCAATGAATATTATCATTGGCATGTGATTTTATGTTGTAAATAGCGTAAAATGCATTTTGGTGAGCAGAGACTGACCGACAAATTTAAATTATGCTGACATCTGAGGTTATAGCTATAGCGCGAAGCCACAGGCAAAACAAGTGAAAGGGTTTTGAGTCGGAGCTAGGTAATTTTTGTGTGTGTCTGTCCCGTTTGAACAATATGGATAGTGCCCGCCCAATTTCAACCTTTTCCCCGAGGATCCCGCCGGACCTGGCTTGGTATCTCAGACAAAGAAGTAATAAACAAAATATGCCATGGCGGAAAGAGGTTGAAAAGGGACAATAAAGTCAGTTGTAAATATGAAGCCAACCTTCAAAATACATGTATGACAATACATCGTCCTAGGCCCTACATAGTTTCACGTTTCAATTTGGTCCATAAATTATATAGAACGTGTCGAGCAACTTGTAAATCTTTCAGGCTGTAATAAGATTGCACACTAAGTAATGTATTCATTCACAACTTCTACTATTTCATATAACTTCTAAAGATAATGTACAAATGATTTGCAG
The DNA here is from genome assembly GCF_964340395.1 of Glandiceps talaboti. Lineage (NCBI taxonomy): Eukaryota > Metazoa > Hemichordata > Enteropneusta > Spengelidae > Glandiceps > Glandiceps talaboti. The sequence continues at coordinate 892,032 of NC_135561.1, read as the reverse complement.
GTTTTACTGAAACATTTGGCTGTAAAAAGATAATTTGTATTGCGACGCAAAATAGTTTTCCCCATGATGGAAATTTAAATTAGAATGTATAACCTGAACGCTAAATAACCCAAAGTTCATGGTTCGTTGGACTGTTTATTATATTATATTATATTATAGCATTTACATTACATGGTATCTGAGCAATGCATGGCTGCAACTAATCTAGTCCCATTTTAGAACACTATAGATAAAGATAAACACCATTCACCCCAACTTAATGCATGGATACTCTTCGCCGGGGAGAAGGGGCGTTTCTCGTTTATAGTCCCCGTTACGTTTAAGAGGTAACACGTGACTAGTGCCAATATGGCGACGTACATGTAAACCTACTATCGAAATGTTTACAAGTTGATGAACGTCGGTTTTAGCTACCAATATGCATTTTTCCATACCAGATACTCAAGACATCAAGGGAGAAGGTAACTCAACGTTTACGGTAAGGAGATCATTTACTAAGTCAATGTTACACCTATTGTCAGAACTCGCAAACCTGTCCCGTGTCACTTAGTTCGCTAGCCAACGCATAAACTTCCAGGTTTTATGAGGGAGATATGTTGACAACTCTCTGCTTCTAAATAGGCACGTCCAATTAACTCTGTATTTATATGTTGTTTTGGATCGTGTAGCCTTAAAAAACAGACACATAAGAGGACGTCGTCATATCCGATGATGTTATGTGACAAAAACTGTCCATAGTTCGTTTCGTTTTGGTGGGTGGCTTTACCAAAGAATGCATGGTGTGGGGTCGGTGTGTGTACGGTCTCCTGTCGGGTATGCGGAAGTGATAGTGAAATCGTAAAGGTTTCCGTCATGTTCAAACGTTTTCACTCGGTCCCACTGTCACCCCGCCCACTCCTAACTAGTCCTCGTCACTATATGCCACAATTTCACCCCATTGGCAATGAAACGTCAGTCGAGTCATGGACTCCTTGCCTGAGGCAGTGCAGGCACTTCCATGTAATACAAGCCATAATAAGTGATCGGTGAATACTGTGGCCTGTGTGAGTCATTCCACAGTAGTTTATACAGGGTTAGCAGCTTTGATGTTGTCAGACTATATAAGACTAAATAAAATCAACCTTGTAGTCCACATTATTCACATTTCAAAAATACATCTCTACACAACTTACTACATATAATATACATCATGTGGCTACATGTATACATGTACATTGACATTGTGAAGTCGACATTGGTTACATTGCGTTTTACTTTCATTTTTGGGTTATGACATCTGTTTTTTACACTGTACATGATTTATACTGACAATCTCATGATTTACTGACAATCTCATGATTTACTGACAATCTCATGATTTACTGACAATCTCATGATTTACTGACAATCTCATGATTTATACTTAACTGACAATCTCATAAGATATCAGTAATTCAAGCAGAGAAAATGTAGCAATGCTGCAACCTGATAAATTGTAAAAATATTAGTAAGATTTTGTGTCAAACCCAATTATGAGTAAGTTTTGTGTCATACCAGGAAACATTCAGTTTCAGGTGTACTGGCTTCAATTTACAAAAATACATGTAGTTGTGTATGTGTATATATGTACATGTCATTTGCCAACATTTCGTCATTAATTCCAATTATTCTGCAACTATATCTTTTTGTATCCTTAGCTTTGGTCATAAATTCACATTATCTAAGGATATGTAAGAGTAGTCTGTGACTCATCGATATAAAAATCAACTGTAGTAGCCCTTTGTATACATCAAGATGTTGTTAATTGTCATGAGGCCAATTAGCAATGTACATGTGGATGCATGACAAATGCATAACATGTATTTTTCACTTTGTACATCTAGGCTGCTATACAGTATTATTATTAACTTGTACTCATCATTAAAAACATGATACAACAACAACAACAACAACAACAACAACAACAACAACAACAAAATATATAATAATAAAATGATAATAATATTAAAGAGTATTTTTAATGGGCCTGTTCTCCAGAGAACTCCAGGCACAGACAAAGAACTACTTACAAAATGAAAGAATACTGAGTAAATAGTTTGAAACCATGGTAAGGATGTAAAGAGAGAAGTGTGTAAGTGAGTGAGAGTTAAGATTGAAATAGGTAAGTTTCAGTGTGCCCTCTAAACCAATTTGATGCACCACTGATGCACATAATTTCTAGTGACGCACCAAAATTTGTTGTTCCCCCATCTCTTTCTATGTAGTGGCTCACAAGAAATGCCAGTTTTTATCATTTTGACTCATAACAATAAAATTTGACTATCACTAGAGGGCACACTGGTAAGTTTTAAGGGCAGAGCAGATGGAAGACTTAGAGTAAGAGTGACAAAGATTGTGGAGGAGTTTGTTACAAATTGAAGAAGCAGTGTCAGAAAAGGAACAATCACCAAGCTTCTTAGTATAACTAAGGTTAACAGTAAATACATGTACATGTAGGTAAGAGGAAGGATCATAATACATACAGAATATACTTAGATATGATCATCACATGTTGTTATTGAACTGAACCCAGGAACTAAACTGTACTTGGAACACCACATACATGTACATGTACAATGTATACTCAGTCACAGCACCACATACAATGTACAATGTATACTCAGTCACAGCACCACATACATGTACAGTGTGTACTCAGTCACAGCACCACATACAATGTACAATGTATACTCAGTCAGAGCACCACATACAATGTACAATTATACTCAGTCAGAGCACCACATACAATGTACAATGTGTACTCAGTCACAGCACCACATACAATGTACAATGTACACTCAGTCAGAGCACCACATACATGTACAATGTATACTCAGAGCACCACATACATGTACAATGTACAATGTACACTCAGTCAGAGCACCACATACATGTACAGTGTATACTCAGTCAGAGCACCACATACAATGTACAATGTGTACTCAGTCACAGCACCACATACATGTACAGTGTATACTCAGTCAGAGCACCACATACATGTACAATGTACAATGTATACTCAGTCAGAGCACCACATACATGTACAATGTACAATGTACACTCAGTCAGAGCACCACATACATGTACAGTGTATACTCAGTCAGAGCACCACATACAATGTACAATGTGTACTCAGTCACAGCACCACATACATGTACAGTGTATACTCAGAGCACCACATACAATGTACAATGTGTACTCAGTCACAGCACCACATACATGTACAGTGTATACTCAGTCAGAGCACCACATACATGTACAATGTGTACTCAGTCAGAGCACCACATACAATGTACAATGTGTACTCAGTCACAGCACCACATACATGTACAATGTATACTCAGTCAGAGCACCACATACATGTACAATGTACAATGTGTACTCAGTCAGAGCACCACATACATGTACAATGTATACTCAGAGCACCACATACATGTACAATGTACAATGTACACTCAGTCAGAGCACCACATACATGTACAGTGTATACTCAGTCAGAGCACCACATACAATGTACAATGTGTACTCAGTCACAGCACCACATACATGTACAGTGTATACTCAGTCAGAGCACCACATACAATGTACAATGTGTACTCAGTCACAGCACCACATACATGTACAGTGTATACTCAGTCAGAGCACCACATACAATGTACAATGTACAATGTACAGTCGGTCAGAGCACCACTGTACATACATACAATGTGTACACTACAATGTATGAACAGATTTCAAGTGAAGGGATAACTTGGGAATTGACATTGCTGAATAAAAACTTACATACAAAATGAGATGAAATACATTTTGGTTTCATTCACATTTACTTACATTTAGTATCAGTACATGTACATAAAATGTAGCTGGCATCATTCTTAACTTAGATAGAAGTAACTTATATGAGACTTTGTAGCCAACATCCTTTACATTGAGAATGTTAACAGACCCTGTATATTCAAATGTACCAATGTGTCTTGTCTTTTTATATACAGGCATATAACATCCATGTCAATGGTGTCTTTCACTGTGCTGTCAGATACAGTCAACTACATGACTTTCATGAAAAACTGAAAAAAGAATACGGCAATGCTGTACCTGGGGTATTTCCTCCTAAAAAGATCCTTTCTCTGACACCCATGCAGGTAGATGAGAGAAGAGAGAAGTTAGAAAAATACATACAGGCCGGTAAGTCAGTTAACATGTGTTTAAACTTCGTGATATGCAATGTACGTGTAAACTGTTGAAAACACAACACAAATTGTGTGATGATTTTATACCATTTTATATGGCTATTATGGGCCTTCATCACACAATAGAGAGATGAGTCCTTTCTAACTGGTTGTTCTCACAGTCCTTTCCAACATGATTATGTTTCTACATGTGCATTGTTTTACACCCCATTTATACTATGAGATTTATTTAATATTTAGTCAGATTTTTTTAGTGTTTTTAAATCTTTGGTGGTCTGAGTTTTAATATATTTTACAAGTACATTGAATTTTCTTGACTCATTTGTAAATGGCTGCCTTACATGTACAGCACTGTTGATGTGAAAATAAAAAATTGGTATAAAATCATTATGATATGATTGGACTGTATTCTCACAGACCAGAGGTGATATTTCTTGTGTGACTCCGCAAAATGTCAACCTCTTGATGTTGTGTCTAGGGCGGTGCAGTAAATTAGGCTGTGGTTTATGACATTGACTGAACTGATGTATACATGTATCTATTATTAATGTTTCAGTAAGCCAAGATACCAGGTTAGCCAGTGGTCCTTTATTCAATGGATTTTTTCTAAGTGCCCAACAGGAGACTCAAAAACAAGATGCAGAAGATGTCCAACTTGATTTGTATCTATTAAATGGTCACAAAATTACAGTTCAGATTTCATCAACAGACCAGACAGACGATGTTTTAGAAGTAAGTTTGCTAACATTTCTCTTGGCTCTCAATGTTATAGTCTGTAAGGTACATGTATGTCGTGTGAGGGCGCCCTCACACCTTGGCTGACCCCCTTAAAGGATGGAGGATGGAGTAACAGGACATATCGTACAATCTACTTAATATCGATGATAAATATGTGATACAGATAGACTCAGTAAATTATTATAGTTTATAATGAATCAGGTTTCACCACAAAAATTGACAAATAGAGGGGTAGTCTAATTTACATATTATATACATATCATTAGCATATTTGTCGGATGGGGTAGTCTAATTTACATAGTTTGTGCATATCATTAGCATATTTGTCAGATAGGGTAGTCTAATTTACATAATATATGCATATCATTAGCATATTTGTCGGATGGGGTAGTCTAATTTACTTAGTTTGTGCATATCATTAGTGTATTTGTCAAATGGTGAAATTTGAGAGGAAAAAATGTTTTCAACATCAAGGTCTGAGTGACAGCAATTAAGTTCCTATTTGATAATAATCTAACAAGTACAAATTGCAAATGAAATAATATTTAATTTATTTTAATTCTTATGTCATTTTAGTGAAATCATGGAGGTGACGATCATTTTGTTCAGTCAAATAATATTTAACATATTTATTAACTACATATTCTTAACTAACCATCACAATTGTCTTGTTTTACAGGTAGTTGCATCACAAATAGAATTAACTGATGACTTTGTCTACTATTTTGCCTTATTTCTTATAAAGGAAGAGGCTCCATCATTTTCTAGTAAGTAGTCTTGTACAGAGTTTAGCATTCTTGGTCAGTGTTTATTCTAAGGGTGGGGAACAGAAAGGGAAAAAGGGGTAAAAATAGTAGTGTTTCCCCATAGAGTCTAGGGTAATTTTAGTTGGGAACCCATGTAAAATGACATGGGAACACCAGTAGATTTTACCTACTTACTGCCCTTAGTAAAAACAATGTTGGTACTGCACCAGTAGATTTTACCTACTTACTGCCCTTAGTAAAAACAATGTTGGTACTGCACCAGTAGATTTTACCTACTTACTGCCCTTAGTAAAAACACTGTTGGTACCTGCAATAACATGTTATCTCATGCTAGATGATCAAAATAGCAAAAGAGTGTGAACTTGATCCTACATGTGACCATAGTATGTGTAGTGTGTGAAGGGGAAGTCAGTGCAATTGTCAGTACCTGTAAAAACATTGTATCTCATGCTAGAGGGTCAAAATAAAAAAAAAAGATGCATGTATATTGTACAAGTCGTGATGTTGACCAAGACATCAAATTATTGTTATTTTTATGACATGCCTAGGGGGTCAAATTCTATTTCAAGTAATAAGAATTATTGACCCATCTCATACTAACTTGATTGAATTAGTTGGTAATTTCATTTACTTTACAACCATTATGGGTTATTTGATTATTTTGCTTGTAATCCTGATTGTTAAACACAATCAAATTAAAACTTTGAACTTGCAGAATTTAGCATACACTATCACATAATGTACATATAGCAGTAACTACTGTTACATGCATTGCATAATTGTATGCAAATGAGTATACAAATGTAATATGTGTACAAAATCACATAAATGCAGGGTTATATTTTATCATAATTTGCTGTCTTGGTTAAATACATGTAGTAATATGTCTCGGATAAGCCTCTTAACTTGTTACAATACTGATGCAGAGAACACTGCAAGTATTCATGCAAATACCCACAGTATGTCACACTGACACTCACATATTGTGGAGTTGTATTACATGTATTGTGTTCATTCATATATTAAAGCAGTCTGTTCAATTAAAACTATGTACACATGTCATAGAATGGGAGAATCTGTACAAATAACACACTGGTATTGACTACAACTGAAATGAAAAATTAAAAATTTAAATACAGTGAATTTAATTAAGATTTAATAAAATATTGGAATTTAACCTTTTAAACAAAACATTAAAATAACTGTGGCAAAGCTGAAAGTTTAAAATAGTGAAATTAAAACATTGTGAATGCAATTAAAACAATAAAATAGTGAAATTAAAACATTGTGAATGCAATTAAAACAATAAAATAGTGAAATTAAACCTAGTAACTTGAACTAAAAGAATAAAAATAAGGAATTGAAAACCTGGATAATGGTTCTCCACATAGATAATGTATGTATTTGTTATATATGTAGTTGCCTTAAAGAGGTTGCTTGCCTATATTACTGGTCTATAGTATGCACTTGGAAATTTCTGTCTGGTCTCACATCATTATTTATTTGGCAACATTTTAGGTAAAAAATATGTACAGACTGCGACTTTTACGTCCTCGAATTTTGATTAATAATCTTCACATCGTAATTTTCTGTCTGCAGTTGTCCGTAAGATGCAAGATTTCGAGTCTCCATATATATCATTAAAAACAGCTGGCAATAAACACAGGATAGTACTTAGGAAAAGGTAAGTTGTTGTTATGGAATTGTTGTTGTTACATGTATGTGGTTATATTTTGAGTCTCCGTATATATCATTAAAAACAGCTGGCAATAAACACAGGATAGTACTTAGGAAAGGGTAAGTTGTTATTATGGAATTGTTGCTGTTACATGTATGTGGTTATATTTTGAGCTGCACAGAACCAATGACTTACAAGCACATTGTCATGACTTAGAACAACAAGGATATGCATATTTCTGGTTTAGATGTGTTCAACTTGGCTTGCATGAGGTACATGTATAATGGAAAAACATTCAGATTTCTCAAATTTAGCAATTCAACTGAAAGTCAGAAATGATGAAGTGGTGAATACACATGGACTAATGACTATCAAACATGAAATTTATATACTGAATAACAATGAAATTTATATACTGAATAACAATGAAATGTATATACTGAATAACAATGAAATTTATATACTGAATAACAATGAAATGTATATACTGAATAACAATGAAATGCATATACTGAATAACAATGAAATGTATATACTGAATAACAATGAAATGCATTTTTTTTTTAAGTTTTTGGGATTCAGCATATGATGATGACCTTTTAGAAGATAGAGTTGCAATGAATTTACTCTATGTTCAGGTAAGCCTTAATATAAAGGATTTCACTTCTATTACAAATTATGTCATACACATGTACTGTAGGGATATTACAAATTATGTCATACAGGTACTGTAGGTGATATTACAAATTATGCCATAGATGTGCTGTAAGTGATATTACCTTTTCCTCCCAACGTACACAAGCCACAAGCTTTTACAACAAACACACAAAAATCATGGAAATTCCTAGTAGATATCGTCACCATTGAAAGTAGTTCATCCCAACCATGTATGGAAAGCAAAACATGTAATATACTTTTGTCTGAATAGTGAATTGTCTAATTATATTTTAAAATAACAAAAAGTGAAAAGTGACTCATACCAAATCTGAAAATACTTCATAACCATACAATACTATATACTGTATTATGTACAGAGTGAATAGACATCTGCTCGGCTTTAAGCCCAAAGGAACTGGACATATGTTTATTCACACTATATATAAATTGTAACTTGTAATCTGTATGTCACATAATAGACTACATGTATTATGTATACTATATGAAAAAACAGCAATTGTTTGTGGAAATCCGTGATATTTATGGTAGCTTAGACATAATATGACTTACAAAGTGGCTGGGCAGATGTTTATTCACACTGTATATTGTCATTTATTTAATCTACATGTCAGTATAATAAACTACTACTATACTATCGGTACTATGAATATGAGAATCTTTGATTTATACAATATCTCAGCATGAATAAAGCATAAAATTGTCTGGATCCATATTACCAGGATAAACTTTGTGTTCATAAAATATTTTGCAGTAACTGGTTTTAATTTCAAAATTGATAGTTGTTGGAGATATTGATAAGAAATCATGTGTTTTACTTATTTAGGCTGTGAGTGATATTGAACGGAACTGGACATTAGCAACAAAAGAACAGTCAGCAAGACTTGAGTCCTTAAAATCAAAAGGCTCCAAGAAAGAGGTAGGTGTAAAAATATAAATTTGTGTTATTTTGGGATATGGGCAATTTGGACATAATTATATTTATTTCTGTTTCTGAAAGTATGTCATACATGTACAGCATGATAGCTAGGTACATGACATACATTATGTAATATACATTTGTATGCCATTCAACTTGATAGCTAGGTACATGACATACATTATGTAATATACATTTGTGGTAGAATGATATAGGTTGTATGACCTATCTATCATAAATATAATAATTATGATTTATTTTTAAATAATTTTTTGTATTTGGTGTTTATTTTCCTTACAGTATTTACGCCTTGCAAGAACATTAAAGTACTATGGCTTTGTACACTTCAAGCCATGTACTGCAGATTATCCAGCCAAAAACACTAAAGTCCTTATCGCTGCTGGTAGTAAAGAACTCAATTTCAGAGTACGTAGTGAAGATGGTCAAATGAAAGAAGGAAGTTTTAAAGTGACACGGATGCGATGTTGGAGAATAACAACAACGGTATATAATAGTTCTGACATTTAGTTTATATAACACATGATAGCAAGGGTAATATCATGATTTATAGCCCACCTAAGAGGTGGTGTTTACACATGTAGTTCTGACATTTAGTTTATATAACACATGATAGCAAGGGTAATAACATGATTTATTGCCCACCTAAGAGATGGTGTTTAGACATGTAGTTCTGACATTTAGTTTATATAACACATGATAGCAAGGGTAATATCATGATTTATAGCCCACCCATATTGGGTTTTCCAAACAAGTCTAATTGTTTATATACTGAGGTCTTATCAATTGAGTTTATCTTGAAAATCACAGTTGTGTCTATTCCTTTCACGCTGGTCATATGAATTCAATTGTAGGTATGCTAGGTACTGCAAATAAAAACTTCTGACGCAAAAATTATTTTGAAGATAGTGATTTCTCAAAATTTTGATTGATTACAGTATTGCTACTAAATTTGCTGGCCCTAACTTTTGGACTTAATTTTTTTTTACAGGTCTCTGATCCAAACAGTGACAGTGAAGATAGTGACAAAGCAACAGATCTAGAATTATCTTTTGAATATCTGGTCGCTCGTGATAAACTTCAGTGGATATCAGTCCAAAGTGACCAAGCCATACTCATTAGTATCTGTCTTCAAGGGATGGTAGATGAACTGATTATGAAAAAACAAGGAGGTAGAATGAAAAGGGTAAGTTAGTGAACATATCGTACACATTGTATGGTGTCCTTCTCAAATATATATACATACACACACATCATAGTTCTACTTGCCCCATATCTATTCTATTTATATAGATGTATCCTGAAACACATTCATCAGGTCAATAAACATAGTATTAATACATTCTTGTACCAATACAATCATCTGTATGGTCATGTCATCGTGACTACGCCACCTAGTGGTAAGGCCAGCAAACAGACAGTTTGACAAAGCCAGTCAACCTGACTATGCCACATAGCAGTAAGGCCAGCAAACAGACAGTTTGACAAAGCCAGTCAACCTGACTACGCCACATAGCAGTAAGGCCAGCAAACAGACAGTTTGACAAAACCTGTCAACCTGACTACGCCACCTAGCAGTAAGGCCAGCAAACAGACAGTTTGACGCCACCTAGCAGTAAGGCCAGCAAACAGACAGTTTGACAAAGCCTGTCAACCTGACTACGCCACATAGCAGTAAGGCCAGCAAACAGACAGTTTGACAAAACCTGTCAACCTGACTATGCCACCTAGCAGTAAGGCCAGCAAACAGACAGTTTGACAAAGCCTGTCAACCTGACTACGGCACCTAGCAGTAAGGCCAGCAAACAGACATTTTGACAATGCCAGTCAACCTGAACAGGCTAAACTTTACTCATAAGTAATAAGAACCCTTGGTCATGGTACAAGAACGTATTATTACTATATACATATACATGTACATGTAGTTGTATGTTTTTGCATGAATGCACAATGGTCATGAATTTTGTAATTTGTTACACAGCCGCAAGATAGAGTACGTGGTAGGAGAAGTGACTTCAAAAGACGTGATGGAAATATTGTCAAGTCACCATCGGATAACTTATTCCCTGAGGTAAAAATACACTTTACTTCTCTCATAGGATATTTTCATGTACACATCGGAGTTATACTATTGGATAAACTGTTGATATCTTTGATTACATGTTTTTCGTGCAAACATTTTTACTTTTGTAAAGTGTTTTTAATACATAACCTCCATTATTAACAAACCCTTGAAGTCATTCACTACCTTTTAATGTACATTTATGAAGCCTGCCCTCAATGATAAAGTGCCAACACCTTGCAACTTATTGACCAATCAGCAGGTCTCTTTTAAACATGTCATATTGTCATGAAACCTTAACTTAGCATATTGATATATATCTCATTCAACCAATCACCCATTCTTACAATACAGTTAACTGTTATTCCCCAGTATCTTACTTTGTTCTGCCAAAGACAGTATGAGTGACATAAGAGGCCCTATCACTATGAATCAGAGGCAAGATTTGACAAAACTTTCGTCATGAGCATTTTCTTACTGAATGAAGAAAAATATTGGAGAATATTAAGTGTATAATATCTTTTTTAATATGTACAATTTGGCTTGTGCCATGGTATAATGTTAATGTGTCAGTTATAGGCATGTTACAGAATACCCTTATTGCCTGGCTATGAAGACACTAGTAGACATTTATTACCACACAGGCTGTTATGTAGCAACTATTTCCTGGGGCTTAAAGCCTTGGAAAATAGTACTTACATAACAGCACAAGGGGAAATATGATGTCTACTAGTGCCCGAATAAGGCAAGGCAATAATTCTTTTATAACATCACATTCTCAGGTACATATTCTCTCCCTAGTCAAAAGAAATCCACAGTAAGACTTCCCTGCTACATGAATATTGCCCTAGGGAAAATAGATAGTGACTAGTGTCCCTATATGCAAATGGTGTCACTATGGTTCGATAGTCTATACCATGTGATGTGATCTAAGCCAATCACTGAAGGCTGTATGAACTTGATGTGTTATACAGTTTACAGTGTGTTATATGTGGACATGCAAGTCCAGAAGCGAGTCAATAAAAAAGAAAACTACATGTATGTGATGGAAATTGCACTAATTCTTACATTTCTATCATTTTCTATTGATAGTCACCAACAGATGAGAGTGCAAGTGCTGCACAAAAAGCAAAGGATTCTGTTAAGAAAATATCGGTATGTCATGCTGTTACACAGTTTCTGTTGTTGTGTCAAATCTTTACTTTACATTAACATTACTACATTCAACTGTTCTAGTAAGGTGTCTACATGTATAAGACTAACAAGACTCACAGAGCATGAAGTGCTGTTAGTTTGGGATATTATTGGGCTGCATCTTTATAAGTAGCTTTGGCGCTTGCTAACAAGTGAACACATTTCTAAACTTTAGTTTAAAGTTTGTAAAACTTCACCAAAAGCAAAGGTACTTAACATGATATGCTTTCAAGAAAGATGGTCAATTACAGTAATGTGTGTGTCTGTGTGTCTGTGTGTGTGTGTATGTTTGTGTGTGTGTGTGTGTGTCTGTCTGTGTGTGTATGTTTGTGTGTGTATGTGTGTAGGTATGTGTGTGTATGTGTATGTATGTATGTATGTATGTATGTGTGTGTGTTTGTGTATGTGTGTTGTGTGTGGATGTGTTTGTGTGTGTGCACAAGCATGTGTGTGTGTGTGTGTGTGTGTGTGTGTGTGTGTGCGTGTGCGTGTGCGTGTGTGTGTGTGTGTGTGTGTGTGTGTGTGTGTGTGTGTGTGTGTGTGTGTGTGTGTGTGTGTGTGTGTGTGTGTGTGTGTGTGTGTGTGTGTGTGTGTGTGTGTAAATGATCCATGTAAATGAAATGTTGTGTTCTGGATATTAAGAACCCTGTGATGCATGAGTGGACATGTGGATACTTATGCTTACAATGTCCTCTCCAGTTCCTGCATAATGAAAGTATGACCACAAGAGAAGACTAGACCTTTCAAGTTGTGGGCTTCTATCCTATAATGTCTCATTAATTAATATTGTAAATTACAAATTCCATATTATTATAAAGCAGTACATGTATGTCTAAATTGAACCACATCATACACTATATTTTTGTGACATTACATCATAGTACATTCACTAATATTGTTTAGTCCTTCATTTCAATTCTCTTTGTAGGATAAATTACAATCTGTGAAACCATTTGGAATGGCAGGTCACCATACATCATCTCTGCATCCAGTACAAATACATTCTGTAAATATCATTCATTCAATAACTTTGAGTTCAGAGGTCATCCGATGATTATGTCCAAATGAATTGCTTTTCATTTTTTGACAATTACAACCAAGATCATACTTTTGTGCATAGTACAGTCTACGTAACATCATTACAATTGAACCTGGTCTCATTTTTTCCCCTCAACTTTACCCTTTAAAGGAAGCGTCATTCAAAATATGTGTATCATGTATTAATGATATTTGGCACAGAAATAATGTTACAATGTAAAACTCACAAATAGAGTTTATTTGGTGAAGATATGGTTTTGAGTAATGCCTCAGACAGTGTTTTCATTGTCTGAGTTAACACCAACTGTTTCTAGTTTTGAACATGTTATGTCTGGTAAACTTGATTGATTAACGCTTTAGTGAAACATTGTTGCAATAACTTGTAATTATTACATACTGCTGAATAGGCTCTCACTGAGTGGTAATTTCAAAGGGAAAGTGTTGACAGTTGATTCAGTTATAATGATGTTATCATGTTGCATAGATTGTACTTTGCCCAAAACTATAATCTCAGTTGTATGCCAAAGTTCAGACCACCACACAAAATTTGTTCAATTGTATGATGCCAGAGTTTGCCCCTTGGGTAAACCATGTAAATTTCTGTGGTGTGCATATGTGAATCGGATTACCACTGTGCTTGACAATGTCAGAATATTGTGTGTCAAATGTACTCAGTCAGTTTTAGAGTTGTTTGATAAAGAAATATCTTTCACAATGCTCTAATCCTTTCAAATGCTGCTGCAAAAAAAACCAGACTTATTTTCAACTAGAAATCTTTTGGCTGCAAGCATATGCTAGTTGTAATATTCTTCTGCAATACTGTTTTGATAACTTTCACAAAGTTTCTCACTCATAAATATATTATGTATTACGTTTGTTGTTATAACTCACATAATCTAAGCTTCAGTTTACTAAGATAGACACATATTGTTGTTCAGTGTGTTAGATTATACTTGTGGTGATAGTGGTTCCTCTGTTGTGCAAATCCAATCACCCAGCAATCGAAATAGTGTAAACATTGGAATTCCCAAAACAGTACACTGCAAGTTCATGGAACTCTTATCAATAAAACTGCATGGCATCCTATGGATTGGTAGATTTGAATGTGTCTGGCCCCTCAAAAAAACAAACTTGCCTTAACTAAAATTATAATAAAACCAACATTCAATCAGCAGCTTATCACTGTTGTATCAACATGTTGTGACAGTAGTTATAGTTTGTGTCTATCTTAATAAACTGAAGTCTCAATTGCCAGAGTAATACTTTCTTTACATGATAAACTGAGTCTTTACATGTACTAGTAAACTCATTATTACTTTACATTTCTGCATATAGGACAAATTGCAGTCAGTCAGTTTCAAGCAACCACATCGTGCAAAAGGGCCATCAGCTCTTGTTGAAAATGATGTCTTTGAAGATATTGGTGATGATGATCTCTGATTGGTTGATGTCAATGCCTGTAGTGATTGGTTGATGTCAAAGCCTGTAGTGATTGGTTGATGTCAAAGCCTGTAGTGATTGGTTGATGTCAAAGCCTGTAGTGATTGGTTGATTTCAAGATATCTTACGATTGACTGATGTAAAAGATCTCTGTTGATTGGCAGAAAGCAAGAAGCCTACCGATTGGTTGATTTCAAGATATCTTATGATTGGCTGGTATAAAAGATCTCTGTTGATTGACTGATATCAAGATCACTAATGATTTGATGATATCAGGATCAAATATAATTGGTTATTATCAAGATCTGTGTTTATTGGCTATTGCCAAGATTCCTACTACTACTGATTGGCTGTTGTCAAAGTCAATGGTTAAAAAAAAAACGTAAAACAGGTAATGTCAGAAGGAAGCTGAAGGCATAGGCTCCCTCCTTGCATGCTCACACACAC
The DNA here is from genome assembly GCF_964340395.1 of Glandiceps talaboti. Taxonomy (NCBI): domain Eukaryota; kingdom Metazoa; phylum Hemichordata; class Enteropneusta; family Spengelidae; genus Glandiceps; species Glandiceps talaboti. The sequence goes on along the minus strand of NC_135561.1, from coordinate 876,848 downwards.
AGACGGATGTACATGTATACATGTATGTATGTATGTATGTATGTATGTATGTATGTAAGTATGTATGTATGTATGTATGTATGTATGTATGTACGTACGTACGTACATACGTAGGTACGTACGTAGGTACGTACGTACGTACGTACGTACGTACAAACACGTACGTACATGTTTGTTCGATTACATAGTATCTGACTATCTGTCAGTTTTGAGTCTTTACTCAGACACATTCAAGTCTATGTTTTTTGGAAACCTGGCACAAACATATAGTATGGTAGTGAGCAAGGAAACACTTCTCTTACATACATATAGTCTGATCAAAAAGCCATGTTTACATATAAACACATATTTGGTATCCATATATTTTGACCCACATGTACACTCCACAGAGACTTAACTGAAATTGCTATTCCCAGAATGTTTTAATTTTATATTGATGGCATTCAAATTGGTCTTGATCGTAGAGCTCAATTGTCAAAACCAGGCTAATATATTTATATCACAGACTACAAAGGTAATACAAGATGTGCAATCAATTTCTTTCAAACCTTACACAAAGGTTAAACCATGACACAGGACAGTTTCATGGCCAGGTCAACATTTTACTGAATAGATCAATTTTTTCTTAATTATCAATTATTATATTATAATATATCTAGATTCAACTGTATCTATTCTCCATTTATCAAAGGTGAAGTTATTATTTCAAAGAAATATTCAAATCCTCAAGGCCAAAGGTCAGATTAGACAGTTTTAGCTAAATCATATCAGCTGCATGTAGGTAAGACAGGGTACAATGTAAGGTATAGATGAGTGTGCAAAATATAATATATTGTGCCTGGTCTTGTCACATGACATAAGTCATCAGGTCGTGTGGGGTCAAGTACTTTGCAGCCAATCAGTAGGTCCTAATCTATGTAAATGACTGATCACTTTCAGTACAGCTTTACAAAGAGAGTTGATAATGCTGCAAACTTTAATGTTACCAATATTAGCAATTCATTTAAAGATGTGAGCATATAAGTATTATTTTCATATAGGTTAAAATGTTACAAAAGTTCTTCCTGGTGTGTTGTAGACAGGTGGAACTCATCCTAGGATCACTGAAAAACACAAGAATCAAATTTATATTACAATGCATTATTTTGTTATGTTAATTTCACTGCACAATTATCACTGTTTTATGTGACATATATCAGGTGGTTATAATTTGCACAAATCTCTGAAATGTCATTTTAGTAGCAGATGGTGTTTTAGCATATATTCAAAATGAGGTATCATGTATAACATTTACTATACATTGTTAATGGTTCAACTTGATACATATTATACATATTATTCATGTTACCCACTCCAAAATCATTTTCAAAAGATCGTCTCAAGAGGGCGCCCTAGATAAGGGAAAATGAGGTCTAAATTCACATGCCAGGGGTAATAATTGTAAAGCGCCTTGAGCACAGAGTGAGAAAGTGCTATATATAAACCAACATTCATAGTATTACACAAAGCAGTCAACGAAACATGGCTGAAACAACTCTCAGGCAAGTACCTAAAAATTACATCATGTGAAAGAAAATTACTGTAATTTTTTATTGGTTGAAAATGCCATCAACTTAAACTGTTAACCTTGAAAGTGATGATTTTCTTTCAAAGAGGCACCAGTACTTGACCATCATGGCCAGCACTCATTTGTTACCTGTGGTCCAAGCGATGTTTATGAACAGCACTCCTAGTGGCAAACTATACAATATTTTGTTTGTCTGATAACAGGAATATGAACAGCACTCCTAGTGGCCAAACTGTACAATCTTTCGTTTGTCTGATAAGAGAAAATGAACAGCACTCTTAGTAACCAAACTATACAATATTTTGTTTGTACAATAACAGTTCATGGCATATAATTAGTGCTATTGTTTACCAAATACAGACAAGATGTTAGCTCATTTCATCTAGCTGGTATTGCAAGTTTAGCGAGTACAGACATGTCATTAGCTCATTTCATCAAACTGCACCTGGTATTTCAAGTTTACATGACTGTTTCTCTATCAGTTCATCCAAATTTTATTTATACAAACATAATGTTCCAAATTGAACAAGTAAATCATGAATCAATTATATTTTCAATATGTCATTCTATACATTTAGTAAACTGTGAACTTTGCATTTCATAAACACAGAGATATATTCCAATAAGTTTTAAGAAGTGCTTATCACTCTTATTGCTCTTAAGCAAAATTTGTGAAGAGAAGAGTGAATTTCGAACACAGACTAGTAGTGACGGTATTGTGTTGGATTGTGTCATCTGTAATCTTTTTATGTTAAATAGTAAGTTCTGAAATATTTTGAAATATGGAATCATGACACTAGCCCCATCTACACGGCACTAGAAATCCTACCTGAGGCAGGACTAAGGATAGTTTGAAGCCGATGTAGATGGAAACGCGTCCTGAACCTGTCCTGAAACCGTCCTGACTTAGGACACCTTTGAGAGGTTTCCTGAAACCCTCCTGACTTCATCCTATGTACTGTCAGGACGGAGTCAGGAGGGAACATGCGACATCGATGTCGTAACCTTCCTGCGAGTAGACACAATCCTGTCCTACCTCAGGTAGGACTTGGGACTGCCTCAGGTAAGATGACCCACGTCTTGACGGGGAAGGTAATATTTTTACAGGAATCGGAACTGCCTCAGGTGGACGACCTACGTCTATATGGGGCTAATGAGTCTGTGAGAAGAGGTGTGTCGTGATTAAAATGATAATTGTCCTTGTAAACAAGTAAGAATATCTAGTCAAACTGAGTGACTTATTGTGAAACATGACAGTTTTATTTAACATCATTTAGCTTGTGATATTTTAACATCAGCAGGATACTGGGTGTGTAGTTACAACTAAGGGAGATCACATGTTTTGACATTGGAATGTTGAATGGCAACTCATAACATATGTACTATTGATGACTTGAATTGGTGTGCTTCCATACAGTTGATATTTGCACTACAGTGTAATACCAAAAACACTATCTCATACTATATGCAAATGAGCAGCTAATCGTACCATGTACACATAATCACACCATTGTTCTTTTGAATGAAATATTAGCTGTTTTGGTTCAACATAGTACAGAACTCAATGACTTGTGAGCACTAATGTTGATTCTTTGGGTATGTACACTTGTGCTTGAGGTGTTTTCTGCTGCTTTTTCACTCTGTGCACTTGTTACAATATTATTGCAGAGAATACTGCAAACTGTCATGCAGATAACCCTAGGTTGCCACACTAGAACTCGGATGTCATTAGGTTCATGTCATTTTATGGTGTACATACCCCTAGGTTGCCACACTAGAACTTGGATGTCATTAGGATCATGTCATATAATGACATGTATACATTTACCAGTCTTTATATCATGTGACTTGAATTTCTGTATGTTATTATTGGGGTAAAGGGTTGTGTATACAGTGCTGACAAAAATGCAGCATAAAAAACATTAAAATTATCGATAATAGTCTTATGATAATATTTTCATTCCATTATATTATTTGCATATTTTAAAAAAATATTGTTAAGGACATTTTTTGAGTTTTTTCGTCAGCTATGGTTTAGTATCAACTTAGCTGTATACTATAAGTTACTTTACTGTTATTCTATCAATATCGTTATCTTTCATTATATAATTTTCTATTAACTTTAAAGTAATGTAATTTGACTTTAACTATTCCCTTTGTGTGTGCTAATATTGACACGGTTGTTTATAGATCTTGGCAAGGTTTGTATCGTTGACAGTATTATTACCCTACCATGATACAGGAAAGTTTGTAGTACTGCTCAGGAATCCCTTTCCAGTTTTGCTAGCCCAGTTTCAAGCTGGTCTTAAAGACCCATGATTCAATCCCAGGTTCTCAAATTAATGATTTCTTATTAGTAGAGTCACAAGGATTGAATAGTGTGATTCTTTTGACCTTTTTTTAGTATATTTTGGTGCAAGCCTCACTAATGCCATTTATTTCTGAATGGCCTTGGGTAAGATTAACTCAGCATGTTAGAACAGCAGAGACTTGTATTACACACCATGGTTTGATAAGAACAGTTTTATGGTCTCTTTATGTGTACATGAAATGCCAGGGGAACTGGACATTTGTTTGTGAATGTGAACTATTATGTAAAGTGGCCATAAAACTGTTCTTATCAAATGATGGAATGTAATACAAGTCTCTGTACTTCCAGCATTCTGTGCCAAGTGTTATTACTAAGTAATCCAGTGTCATTTGTTTACTTTCCCATTTTGTAATGGGTTCTGTTCGTCCACAGTCTGAAGTCTGAAGTTGTAATTCTCAATGGGTTTTATGCTCCCTAGGGAGTTGAGTAAGTGTAAAGTATTGACTCCTTAGGGAGTTGAGGAAGTGTAAAGTATTGACTCCCTAAGGAGTTGAGGAAGTGTAAAGTATTGACTCCCTAAGGAGTTGAGGAAGTGTAATGTATTGTTGTATAGTTGTATGTCCTTGCCAAGGTAATAATTGAGAACAGTGTCAAAGAGCACTATATAGAAACTAACATTACATTTTCTTGTATCATAGAAATTTACAGTCATTTCTCCAAATCCATCCATAGAGTGCACTGACTTCAAGTAATGATGTCGTCATTGTTGTTGCTATAGTAACTAGTGATATTTCAGTCGATTTTTCAGATGTATGACGTGCCAGAAATAGGATTTGTTCGTGAATGGACTCTGTAACCTTTGACCTTTGATGAATCAATTTCACTGTGCCTTATTAGATAATAACCTTCATGGCCAGTTATATTTTATGGGCCTTTTCTTAAAGTTGGTCATCTTGACTTATTTTTAACACATAAGAAGTGATCTAACATTTTATAACGATCAGAGTAAACAGAAATAAAAATAAGAATGGTTTTATGGCCATTACATTTCAGAATGATGTGTATTGTTGTCATAACTGTGAAGAGTCACAAGCTGAGTTGATAGGTCTTGAATGTCGGTGGGTGGGGGAGGGGGGAGATTTGCATATATGCAAATTTACCTGTAGTTGTCTACATCACATGCTATTTGAATTACATGTACTAAAACTTGGTATTTATGTATGATACATACACACATAATTTAGTATGCATATACTGTAATGTTGATGAAACCCTTATCATTCTTTCAACTGTACAACTTCATCAGAAAACAATATTCATCCTACAAGCTAAATTAACATCTTACTTGAATAATTAAGTCATTTTTTTTCATCCAATTAAAAATCAGTAAGCCCAGCTTGTGTAACTTTCATGTATTTCCCTCTATACTGTTTTTGTTCTAGATATTTCATTTGTAATCAATCACCAAGTTGAAAGGTTATTGCAATCACAGTAACACAATGAATTTCATTATCATCAAGTGTGCTATAGTGTCATTTACACTATTTTATGGCCATGTTATGAGAAAGTAAGGTATGTGTGTGAGTATGGATGCGTGTCTTGGGATTTATATCTTCAATTGAATCTGAGCTAGGAATGTTTTATTCAATAATACATTTACAAAACATGTAGAATCAGACAATTTCGATGTGAAAGTTGTATATATCAATAAAAGCAGAGATTGTGATAGGAGTGAACTGTACTCTATAATCATAAACTATTTTACAGATATGCTTGTCAAGAGTGAACATTGTCATGTCTTACAAGCAGCAAATATCTTAAGTAAATGCAAAAAGGATACTGTAAGGTTAGACTTTAGTTGATATGGAAAAAAACCAGGATTTTAATCAGGAACGTGTGGCTGGTGTGGTGCTCAAATATGACATGCGCCCTCAATATGCATTTCAGAACTATTTTTGTCTCGTTTGCTTTGCCTACAAATTGTTTACTTGTACTTGTACATTGTGTAAAAGTCATGAATGTTATATCTGCTCAGCTTTATATCTGCACAGCAGCTGTTGATATATGCAAATCATGGTTGCTATGTTGAAATATGCAGGTTACTTTTGAAGATTGTCTTTAGAATATTCCAATACAGATCACATGGTTTAGTAAATACTCAACCGATTTAAATTATGCTTTTTGACTTTTTTCTTACGCTTTTATCGTTCTAAATACATCTTACGTTGTAAATGTTATGTTTGTGTTTTTTTCAATGTTATTGATTATCTGCATGTTCTTTGTTTTCCTTGTCTTTTTTATTCAATTACATTATTCATTTATGCAATCCATATTATTGTCCTGTGTCAAACACGTAAGAATTAGTTTTTCGAGATTTCCATTGTACATGTTGAAAGTCTCTGTCTGCCTGTCTGTCTGTCTGACTGTCTGTCTGAATGTTTATTTGTTTGTTTGTTTGTTTGTTTGTTTGTTTGTTTGTTTGTTTGTTTGTTTGTTTGTTTTTCTTTGTTTATTAATGTCGTCTTTATTATAAAATGATTGACTGCTTCATGCTGGGCAAAACCTGTAGTTGGTTACCCCTACGATACACGACTTGTATAATTATGAGTGACTTTAACAGAAAGTGTAAGCGAATATTGACAACTTCCTGATCAAAATTAACACTGGCTGATAAGTTTATAAGTTCAATTGGGTTACCACTTGTACCGTTTATTACTAACTAATGAGTTCGACTCACAGCTGTGGTTTCCTGTCGACTACCAGTGATATCTGTGATAATAAAAAGTGACAACATAGTAAAAAATAGTATACATTTCGTATAATAATAATCTAACCATTTCACATTGATCAACCGTACAACGCTTATCTAGTTTTCCCAACTCTTTGATAATTATACACTATTAATTTGAATATACTGAAAAGAGATAAACACATCATTCAGGTCCAAGTCACATGTTTAAAGCTGCTAATATTAACTTGAATATAATGTCTTTTGACAAAAATGACAAGATATGAACTGTAAATGTCACTTGTTCTTTTGTATCAAAGTCCATCTGTATACATGGCGAATGTAAAATGAATAGCATTTTTCTAGCTCTTCTGCTATTGATTTGGTTACCGTCGATACGGTCTAGTCTACCGTTGAGACGTTGAATGGCCGCCATGATGCTCAGTTCAGGGTCTTCGTCAGACGGATTTGAGATGCCACTTGTAGAGCCTTTTTTGACCGAGTTGACACTCCAGCCTCGGTAGACTTGCTCCCGTGAGTTTTACTTCTCAACATATTCTGACGAGCTGTCAGATTTAATCTACATTGCTACACCAAAATAGACAACTGCTGCAGTGTTAAGGCAATATTGGGGATTGCAATTAAAACCCTACGACAGCTATTTAACTGTTACATGGATACCAAAGCTTATTCACATACCGTCAGCGATTTTTTTTATTATAAAACATGGTTTTCTAGAACAGCCATGGATTAGACGGATACACGAATCTGATTTAAAAGAAATATTATTATCACTTTATTTCAGATTATAAAAAATAATCCCATACCAAAACACATTAAAATAGACGCTTACTCCAAATACTCCACAAAGCACTGTGTGTTAATACTGACAGAGATAAAACAGCAACCACAAACGGGTTACTTGAGAGATGCAATCTACTAAGAAAGCTAAGAGATTTTTTCCTAATGATTTCATCAAAGGTTAAAATCGACAAGTTGACAAACATTGCACTATTGCTCTGATTAAAAGAATGTTTAACACCTGACAATGTACGGAAAACCTGTGAGTAAGCTCTCTTGGCTGCATTAAAAGTATTTACAGAGAAAATACTCCACAAATAAGATACGGAAACCATACGCCGATTTGCTCGCATATTGTAGCAGTTAAGTAGTAAATTATTTTATGTTTCGACAGATGGCTGGAAAGTGGGTAAACAACTTGCTTGAGTTATGAAGATTGGACTGTGTGACCCAAGCTTTATCCCTAACGGCATTGCCTTCAATATATGATTCGATAATCTGTTTTTATGGAGAGGGCCGCTATCGGTTTTATTGGATTTTATATTGGTTTTAAGGGGCTGGGGAAAAGCATAGATGTCTTTGAAGTCTTTGAACTTGAAGGTCTTGAGTCACACAGTTCAATCTGCATAAAAGGTCGATATAGAGAATTGTTTCTTCATTTGGAGAAACTTATTCATCTTTTATCATGGTTCTATTTTTAGATACCCAACTTATCAAACCCAAGTTCTATTAGTTAAACTAAGACACAGTGTTGTGGAGGAAGAACGGAAACCACTGCTCCATCGATATTTCTATGTATTATTTTATTCACTTAAATATACCTGCAATACCTTTCTAAAGTAGAAACGGTAGATAGGACTAGTTGAGTTATCTCATGTGTATGGAGCAATGTGTAGAATGAGCAAAGAAGAAACGTTTCCCGATGTGTTGATTTTGAGTTTTTGTTTGCTTGAATATGACCGGGGCTTCTATAAACGACGTCATTTTGTCTGTCTGTTACTGTCTGTCAATTCTGCTATCATCATCGACGGAAGGTATTCATTTGTTTGTGTTTTCACTCCGTCCCATTTGTTCGCGCTAAGCTTATTGAAAAAGGGCATCTTTCCTCTTGTCAGCAGCGATCAATAGTAGTTGATCAACAGTCAGGTTACAATTAATAGTAAACTGAGAGAGTAACACGCTTGATATTATTTGCCAATCTAAATGGCGCCATGTCTTCAACTACAGTATTTAATATCAATTACATGTAATGTATATGAACACAGACATACTGTGTACAATGTAATTTGAAGAATTAAGCAATGGATAGCAGAGAGTAATTACCGAGAAACATTCAATACTAGTGCTACAGACTTGTCTTTGGTGTTGATAGTTATTGACCAAATTCAAGTTGTAACTTCAAACGCACACATTCAATCTCAGAGGTACCAGAATCTCAGGACACGTATTCAGGGGATAAACTCACAAGCACACAGAATATTACTTTTGGTGAAGTAGGTGTATGCTTAAACCGACAATACGAGAGCTTTGGATTCGTTTTCCTTCACTTACGGCAGTTCAAACTAGATAGAAACAATAGTTCCCCGTAGTATTCATACTACGACGCAGATCAGACACCGTAAATCCAGACGTGTTGCTCTCTTCCGCCCCGCAAGATCTCTCTCCGTGTAAAGTAGCTTATTAGCATACACCCAACATTCACATTTTATTCAAATCTAAAATCTTCATTCCGTAATACAAATATGGTTAGTAAATAACATGTTTACAGTAAACTTCAATTCTTTTCCTTATATAGGAAGTGTTTATGAACTACGGTTAATTTAATTCAGAGATAATCTATTTTGAAAATACTCTTTTCTACTAAGGCTGAATTCATTAAAAGTTGTGATTTATCACTTGTAGTGACACTTGCAAACGTTCACTTAATTACAAGTAATAACATGGTCTAGCTCGTATTACTATCTCATTAATCAATTAGACCTCACACGGTCGGGTAACCTAGATACAATTACTGTGTTTATAATACAGTTATATACTTTGTAACACTAGTGACGGGCCGGGGAAGCACTGAAAAATGATATATTTATCCGTTCACCATAAATCAAAAGTCGCGTACATATTCAATGGTTTGTCAAAGAGTAGTGTTTCAAGAAGCGATGAACAGAAATAAACAACTTAAAAAGTCAGTTATTTTTTATTTAAGAATTATGTAAAGTCTAGTTGAGTTCACTTCATTTATGATTGTATTCATCAGATCAAACAAATATTAAATATTACATTTCACAAAGCGAAGCTTTTGTATGTCTATTATATTTATTGTTTTGAAAGTAACTGAAAAAAACATACAATCGCTGAAAGCACATTAAATGCTGAAATTCGTAATGATTTTGAATTACATTACTAAAGGTTATATTATATTTTAAACATGTAATAGCACTGTATGTATGTATGTATGTATGTATGTATGTATGCACCATTTCAATACGCTCGCCATTACAAACAAGGTCGAAAAAATGAAGATACTTTGATGTTTCCCTTATGAGACACCATATTTTACACACGCTCACACACACACACACATACACATACACAGACAGACAGACAGACAGACAGACAGACAGACAGACAGACAGACACACACACACACACACACACACACACACACACACACACCTTCAAATTCATAAGAAAAAGAAAACAGAGGTACCGCCTCACAGTTGGATGTGAACGAGAAAGCTGACATAATTATCAGTTCAAACGTAAATGATTGAAACCATTACAGTGATCAAGACCATGAATATTTTCTCATCAGACTGAGAAGTCTGTTTCTATTGCATTGTGGATAAAGGATCCTGCTGTGCGTGTTTTGTCTCTGTTATTAGTCTACCGTTAAATATCTGTTTATGTTTGTGATAAAACATCATGGCCCTAGGGTGAAATACTACGGCAACTTCATTTCTCAAGAGTACTACTACAGAGGACAAACCTTCCCCATATGACGTCATTGTCTCACAAACTAAGCACAATCACTACCTTACAAAGATTGATCTTGAAATCTCACGTTTTCTCGTAAAACTACAATCTTGAAATCTCACGTTTTCTCGTAAAACTATAATACGATCTAGAAATAAAGACTACAGTTAATAGAAACGTGGGAGTGTGTGTAACCCAACCAGTTAACTAATCTTTCATTTTTGAGACACATTATTTTTTGTTTATGAATAGAATTTTAAACATGTACACGTATGATTAAAACAATATGTTATCGGAAATGCCGACCTGAGGCTTTAGCAAGACCGGGAACACGTGATCCAATGACTAGGAGATCATACACTTTTTGTTTTGTTTTTATTAGCTTTGATTGTGCATAGTAGTAGTAGTAGTAGTAGTAGTAGTAGTAGTAGTAGTGGTAGTAGTAGTATTGGTAGTAGTAGTAGTAGTAGTAGTAGTGGTAGTGGTAGTAGTAGTAGTAGTAGTAGTAGTAGTAGTAGTAGTAGTAGTAGTAGTAGTAGTAGTAGTAGTAGAGGTGGTGGTAGTAGTGGTAGTAGTGGTAGTAGTAGTAGTAGTAGTGGTGGTGGTGGTGGTGGTAGTGGTAGTAGTAGTAGTAGTAGTAGTAGAGGTGGTGGTAGTAGTGGTAGTAGTAGTAGTAGTGGTGGTGGTGGTGGTGGTGGTGGTAGTGGTAGTAGTAGTAGTAGTAGTGGTGGTAGTAGTAGTGGTGGTAGTAGTAGTAGTAGTAGTGGTAGTAGTAGTGGTGGTAGTAGTAGTAGTAGTAGTAGTAGTAGTAGTAGTAGTAGTAGTAGTAGTAGTGGTAGTGATGGTGGTGGTGGTGGTGGTGGTGGTGGTGGTGGTGGTGGTGGTGGTGGTGGTGGTGGTGGTGGTGGTAGTAGTAGTGGTAGTAGCAGTGGTAGTGATAGTGATAGTGGTAGTGGGAGTGGTAGTATAGTTTATTATAGAGACATGAGGTAAAGCATGACAAATCTACAAAAAGTGTTACAATATACAACTCCCAGCCAAATGGGCTTATATGTCACCTTAGTAAATAATTCTTATCTAGAACAGAATGAGGAGCTTTATTACAATGAAGAAAGTGTTTATATGCAAGGCAAAAACAGAAACTATCTTCTAATGTATAAATGTCCATTTTCTTTAAATATGCGTTCTCAATAAACCTTGTAATATTTCTCACTTTTCTTGACACCAAGTACTTTAGTTTCTCATTCTTTAATTTTTCATTGTCTGGCAAATCAGAGTAATGTCATCTTCAAAATCAAAATATACATTCCGAAGATCATACATTGTAAAAGAAAATGTACTTCATTTTCGACAACATTATCATTACAAAATGTACAAATTCTTTCAGCTAACAATTGGTTCACCTCTGTAACGTCCAGTCTGTATACGAAGAGGTAATACACCTGACCTGAACTGAGCCATGAAAGATCGTAGACCACGTGATAAGTTCATGGACACGTATAGGGTTCAACACCGTAACTGGTTTTGAACCATCTATAGGTTCGTCAGCATAAAGTAGTAGAGCTACGTTACTTTCACCTATGTTGACACCTTTCTGCATTGATTTCAAGCCGGTTGATAAGTCATTAACAAATAAAATAACCAAAGTGGAAGATAAGTTATCACCCGCACGAACTCAGACATTCGTTCCAAACTATTCGATAACCGTATGATTATAAAGAGTTGATTTTTACAAAGGCTTTGATACATAGCATTGATACTGGTATACATCTTACCATCAACTCTATTTACTAACAATTTATACATTAAGGCATCTCTGTTTACATAATCAAAGGCTTTCCGTAAAGCAAAAAAAAAGTAACAAAATAACGTAGATAAACCATTAGCTAATCTATTTTTTACATTCAAATTGATGAAAGCACAAAGATATGGTCTTGACATGATCCGAAACCCATTTTGTTCATCAACTATGATATCGTTTCCTTAAAAATAACACAGCAATCGAGAATTTAGCAAGGAACTATATAATTTAGCAACAGAGGATTGTAGACTTTCCTCTGTAGTTAAAGTGGCCATATGGATGAGAATTTGGTATTTATTTTGGATTTTTATTTGATAAAACAGCTTCACTATGTTTTTCTACTTGAAAAAATAAAGCGAAAGAATATATACCAAGTCCATGTTCATAACGCAATACAATGCAAAAAGATGCAAAAAGTGTAAAAAGTTTGTTATTGTACGTACAATAACAAACATTTCACACATTGTTTAATGTTTTGCATTTTATTGAGTTGCGAACATAAACTTGGTATATGTCCTTTCGCTTTATTTTTTCAAGTAGAAAAACATAGTGAAGCTGTTTTATCAAATAAAAATCCAAAATAAATACCAAATTCTCATCCATATGGCCACTTTAAGCGGAATTCTGCAATCCTTAGTGGTATCCTTTGGAATAGGAGAAATAATGGCTCTCTTCCACACATCAGGAATTTTACCATAGTTTTTCATTTAAACACAGATTACATCGTTTCGTCTATATATATTCCATACCCTTGTTGCTTCAGAACCGAAACTAACAATGAGCAAACTTGATTGGAAGATGCTTTACTCATTACAACTGTTATTACATGGACGACTCGGCCTAGACTTTCTTCGGCATTCCTTGCAGTTTTCTTTGTCTACGTAATTATCATCCTTTATATCTTCTTCAAAGCTATTGAGTTTGAATACTTGATTTGATGCCTTGTCGTTGCCATAGTTGACGTAAATGTCGATGCATCTGAGTAGGGGTACTCAACTTCCATTCCAACGCAATTTTTGAAACGGTAGACAAACATTTTAAGGTTTTTCTGTAAGTAAAGACATATTATTATTATTATTATTATTATTATTATTATTATTATTATTATTATTATTATTATTAACTATAATTAACATTTGTACCCGATGTTATGCTTTTTATGTGTACAAAACCTTTCAAACCACTTGTTTTACCATTATTTCAAAGACTGTGTAAAGCTACATGTAATGCGGTGTCGCCGTGTTTTTTTGAATTAGAACAAAACGTATTTCGTTATTTCGAAATAGTCTAACAAATCTCACAGTGTTGTTACTGGAAACGCAGACATAAAACACATTTATACACCTTTCCCCTATTTGGATATATTAAAACAATCATGTTTGAACAAATTATTTATCATTCTGTAGTGTCCAAATTAGATCTGATAGAATGACCCAAATTTATAATAGCCTCCGGTGTTAAACAAAATTGTAGCTGTAAAGAGATCAGCTTCGATATGTAAATTTCGATTTCGAAATACTTGCCAGCTATGTTATCTTCTCTGTAATAAAACAAATTTTTATAAACCGTAATACATATATTTTATCACATAATATTGTTATCGGTTTTGTTTCCTGCATACTTCATCAACCAGAGCAAAATATCAAATTAAAGCCTGAATTAGAACATAGATTTATCAACATACAATTATACGTCTCGAATACACAACTCTATAATTTCCTTTAAAACTGTAAATCATGTTTCTATCTGCTTTGTTGAATGATACTCACCCGGAAGTTTTCGCTAAGGAAAACATACACTATAGGATTAAAGATGGTATCAGATAATATCAACCATATGAAGACGCAGGCTCGGGATGTAACTGTTGCTTCCCAATGTGTGGTTAGATAAATTGGATTGTACGATATGATAAACAGGTTGTAGAAGTTGAGAGGTAACCAACACACTGCGAAAAGTATTATCAGGGAAATCAGCGTACGAATGGCCTGTAGAAAATAAGTAAGATATTAAATATGACAGTTAAAAGTCATTTGGATTGGATTGGATTATAGAAGCTTAAGGCCTTACTACCAAAACATGAGTGTCTATACAGTTTTAATTATGCAGCACGATTTTTGTACTTCTCTCACAATGATTTTGCTACAACTTACACAAAATACAGACACTGGTAGCACTAAAATATATATACAATGATATATTTTATCTCACTGTGAACACAAATCAAAACTGTCGACTGAGACCAGGAATATTCAATCACAAACTTGTGAATATATACAGTAAGACCAAATAAAAAAGTTGAAAACCTGAACTAGACACTCACACATGAAAAAAATATACAATAAAATAAAATAAAACATCTACCTACCACACATATTTTAAAATTCAATGTAATCGGAACCTCGCAATTTTTTTACTCCTAATATAAACCCTACGGACATGCGCAGATAGAAAGTAAACTTTTCATGAAAGATGTAATGACTGATTTATAAAGTTAGACCTATACTGTATCTCAAAGGAGTTTGCAACGATCAAACATATATGGATATCTGAATAACGCTGGAAAGACTTTAATACTTTCCGTTATGTAGTCATCCAAAGATGATTATTTGTTGAGATATGGATAGCTGTGGTGTTATACAGTATGGTGTATCGTATACTGATTATGATATATGGGACAAATAATCACTGTTCAAATCTATTTCTTTATCTAACCATGAATTTATGTATGAAACGTATCGTATGTAACAAACTACCTATCGACCTTTATTTAGTTGTAAGTTGGAGAGACTGGAGATATTTGTATGTATATTATATAAGTGTAAAGTTATACCTTTCGTTTCGCCACTTCCTGCTCCCTGTCCCTCTCGGCGTCAACGTGTCCAGGCAAAGTACGTCTCCATAATATCAGACCGACTTGGATATAGCATGTGCTAAGTAGAATGAGCGGAACAGCATAAGTCACCACGAATAATATCCAAATATACATTTCCATGTAGTTAATACGTGTTGATTGGGGCCAGTCTGCCCTACACATATAGTATGTTCTGTTACCATCTAACGTATAGCCTTCCTGATGGTGTGCATAAATGAGTTGAGGAGACGACAAAGCGATGGCAGCCAACCAGATAAATAGTATAATTATTTTCTTTCCTTTTACAGACAACTTTCTCCTTAAGGGGTACATGACAACATGATATCGATCCAGACCAATTGTTGTTACCGTGAAAATACTGACAATCTGAGAGACCTGTAAAGAGAAATTTGGTAATCTACATGCAATACAGTATGTAAATCATATCGATAAACTCTAAGTGGTGATAATGTGAAATTGTATACAGCTCATGATCAGAATGGAGCAATTGCCAGAACAAAGGGTCATGGTTTAAGTGTTGTCAGACATGAAAAGGGTCCCACAATTAAAGTAAGTGTAAGGACTTGATCCCACTGCTGCCACCATGTCGTTCCCTACTACTTATACCACCACCACCACCACCACCAACAACAACAACAACAACAACAACAACAACAACAACAACAACAACAGTGAATTTGTGTAAAGATACTTCGTCTTGGCTCTAATTTGCTGACCTGATACTACGACGCATTGGTGGCAGCAGTGGGATTTGGAACCGGTGATAGCGGTGGGATGCTAAAATCACAAAATAATGTAAATACAATTAGTCAAAGTAAAATTCCATTTTCTGAAAATATCACCCGCCCCGAGGAACTGATTTGTAAAAAGTTACCTACTCCCCTCGCCCTACCCCTTGTAATAATTTAAGTGTTAGTGTTGTGGGATGAAAATTTGACTCTTTGTCATCATGCATATTATTCCAACATTGCAATAGTATGCATTGTGGTAATTGTGTACATTATGAAGCAGAATTATGATGACCCAAGTTTATAAATTCATGTATAAGGAAACACTTTGGTTAAGTGATAAACGGGCAAAAAGGTTTGTTACTGTGAAAATTTGTTTTGAAATGTATACCTAATATATGACATATTTTTTGATATTTTGAAAGATGAAGCGGCTTTTTCATCCAGTCATATTGGAATAGTGAATTAGATCAACTCCACTGACAACTTGTCATTTCTAAAACTGTAGTATATCTGACTTCCTTACTTGGTCCAAACTAAAACTGTAGTATATCTGACTTCCTTACTTGGTCCAAACAGTAATCCATACACACATATCAAAGAATGTGAACATGTTTTGGATAAACTTTATCGAAAGGTTAAAATATATACTGCGTTGATTCAATATCATCTTACAGAAAACTTCGTGTTTTGCTAGTCTACAAGCAACATCAGGTCTCTTCTAGTCCAGATTTAATTTACTAATTTTGTAATTCTATTTTAGAGAGGTCGTGAGCTGACGGGCTGGTGTTGTTAAAAATGCCTTTTCCTGAAACCGTAACCATGACCATGTATGATACTTTAATTTAAGGCAAAACCAGTATGTTGTCGTTTCGAATAGGTTCGTATATCAAAATGTATTAGGCTGAGTGCTCATAATTTATCCAGTGATTGACAGGACAAGTGGTGTTGGTGTTGGTGTTGGTGTTGGTGTTGGTGTTGGTGTTGGTGTTGGTGTTGGTGTTGTATCAAACAGTGATGTCCCTAATATTATTTTTGCAGAACTCCCATTTATTGTTAGTATCATGCATGTCGGTCGTATACTATGAAGCAAATGATAGTCTTCAGTATTCGTAGAAAATGTAGACTTGCAATTTGTGTTGTAAGTAACAAGGGTATACAATCATCACTGTGGGCTTTACATCTTTTCATGAAAACGTGTGCTGGACTTGCAATGAACGTGTTTATTTCATCAAGTTGTTAATTATTCAAAGTAAGTCATCACAGTATTGGCACATAATACCTTGTTTGTGGGATTAACCAACATATTTCATTTAAAGAAATTCGTCATGGGTACTTGATTTGGCTTTCTCAAGTATCTGCACGATCAATATTAATGTTAAAACGTCCAACTTGTCACTTCAAACAAAAGCTTACTTTCTTGTATTATTGCCTAGGGACACATACCTCTAGTTCTTTCTTTTTGATAAGCAATGTATATCCAAAGCCGGTTAGTATTTTGAACAACACTATTATGATTTCGGTGTTTGATACATGGAGATTGCCTGATGTTTCAAGTCCTATATAGCCATATAAGGCTTTGTTTTGTTTTGTTTTTGTGTTGTTTGTCTTGTTTTGTCTTGTTCTGTCTTGTCTTGAGAAACCTTTTTATGCATCTTAAAATACAAATTCGTGTTTTTATATATGAACGCCAAATAAAGTACTCGTTTCTGATGCAAACGACATCTTAGGGTGCGACTTTTGGCCAAATGAGGGCGTCCTGTTTTCAAGATGGCGGTCGTGTGCTACCTGTTGGCGATGGGACGTCAAGGTGAACAAATGGTAAATATATTTGCCACAATACAAATGGTAGAGTTATTCTTTGCAATTTGATTAACGTATATTGGTTCTGCGTTATTGGAAACGAAAAGGTTCAACTCTCCTGAAGCACTAAAGCACGGCAAAGTGTAGGAGAAAATTGAAAATCTAGTCCTGCTTGCAGACACGTGCACCCCACGTGCACCGTCTGCAAGCAGTGGGTTTCACTCAACACCCTAGAAGGAAGGGACAACTTACTCTGTGTGCAAACAGGACTAAATCTAGTTTGTGATATGTAGCAGTCGTAGTCGATCCTTGACTGTGGTAGCATCAATCATGATAAACTGTATTTACTCAGTACTGTTTTGCTGATCAGCTGAGACTTCAAACTTTCAAAACTTGCAGTACACAATGGGTCAGAGCAAAGATCATGGCTGAGATTGGTGATAGATACATACATACATACATACATACATACATACATACATACATACATACATACATACATGCATGCATGCATGCATACATACATACATGCATGCATGCATGCATGCATGCATGCATGCATACATACATACATACATACATACATACATACATACATACATACATACATACATGTACATACACACACACTTACAGACAGATGGATGGACACACAGACATTGATAGGTAATCTATTCCCAGTTCAATTCATGAAAAGCCTTCAAGTACTCTCACTTCTCAGTTTAGAATTCAGCTGAGTACGGGTGCCAGTTTATAGATGGTGTCATTCCTATTAAGTTCATGTTTGTATAAAATTACTAAAACCTTCCTTTCCTCTTGAGGACACTTTCTTTTAAGTACATACTATGCTGGTACAAGGAAGGTAGCTTTGATGTGCAGCCATTATGTGTTGTTATTGTCTTCACAGACAGTAACAGAAGTTATGCTTTGCATGATTATACTAAATTAAACTTGAAAAGAGATTATGACCTGTACATTAATAACAATAACAGTCCAAAAAGGGGAACAATCTAAAGGCATATGGATGTCATTGCTAGATAAATGTTGAGACATTGGCAGTTCGCTTAGAGCTAGTCTAGTCTTTGCAGTTAAGAATATCTGTTCAGTTCTCAAAGGCCATTTGCTATGCCATGAAATAACATCCTGCTGATATGTCTTCTGAACAATAGTTATAACAATTGAATTGTGTAAGGAAAATAGCCGGAATATGTAAACATTTTACGGAGTGAATTCAGGGTGGCGGCCATTTGAATGACAGTGAACCGTGTCTGGCGTACATTTTAGTATCTTCAGCCACATTGAATTTTGTACAAGTATCAACACAATTTATCTACAAGATGGCAACTACATATATACAAGCGCACATTCAATTTCACTTTGCAGGATTTTGTTTTGTTTTCTCTTTTGTGTTTTTATTTGAGTGAACTGTCATTTTAATTTTCCCTAGTGGGAGGAATAATGCTTTTCTGATTCTGATTTAATACGTTGACATATTGTAACAAACTGTGCAGCTTGACATTTCAGTCGTACATAACAACTCATTCCGAATGGTGGTGGTGGTGGTGGTGGTGGTGGTGGTGGTGGTGGTGGTGGTGGTGGTTGTTGTTGTTGTTGTTCGTAAAACTACTTTCTGTAATGACTCAATATAATTGTGAATGAAATCATACAATTTCCTTAGTTGAAAGATATGACTTTGTTTCAGATATTGCTCTGTATTCGGCTTAGACTCTTATGTAACATAAAGGTAGAATGGCATAACCATTA
>NC_135561.1:740000-852500 GCF_964340395.1 Glandiceps talaboti | reverse complement strand
GCATCAGTGTGTGCCTATTAATAGTTGCGTGTTTCACATATCTTCTGCTGTGTGTCACATATTGCAAATCAAAGCCAATATAGATAAGAAATTAAATCTTATTAAAAAGGGACTCGTAACGACAGTGATTGCAGTGCAGGTTCATGTCAGTCAAATTTAAAATTTGGTTACAAATTGAGAATAGGTAAAAGTTACTACATGAGATGTAAACTTTCAGAGCCTACTAAAGTCACATTATGTGCTAATAGTTTGCATGTCAGTAAAATAAATCTTTTAAAGTAATTAAAACTTCTAATCTGTAATAGCGTTAACCCATGGTGACTTCTAAAAGCACAAACTTATCGTAGGCTAGTTGTTTCGCGTTATCTAGTAGTATGGAAATATTGTGGACTGTCGTGATTAATGTTATCGTCTATTACAAACCATTCTACTCATTAGGTTGTATGGTTCAAACCTAACACGTACATGTACTTCTAAAGACTAATAGCTTTGAGCAAGGGATTGCTTCGCGGCGGTTTGCATGTTATCTTTGCAGCGAAGCGTGTGCATGACTGCCTCGACTTTTGGAAAGATCTCCGCCATCTCAATAAGCTTACATGTGAACACAGGGTTTCAATATAACATATGATTCGGTGATTATGCATTGCACCAGTGAATTCGTTTCCTCTCCCGTATTTAAAAACAGTGTTCCATTCACGCCAACACATGGGTATGTCTGACTCACAAATTATTACTTGGCAGAACATATTTTATCACACTTGTGAAAATTATTCACATTTTGAGCGCAAAAGACTACAAGTAAGTTATACACGATCGAATGGTTCACAGTGGGACACATGTATTGTAAACCTTGAGGATTTGCTTATACTTGGTTGGTTGGTTGGTTGGTTGGTTGGTTGGCTGGCTGGCTGGATAAAGAGGTTATGATAGTATTCTTTGTACATGAAGGGGAGGAGGCTTAGATAGGTAGATATAAATCAGAAAGAGAATTTATTTCCTTGGTGTAATTCCTTGCAATTGACTCACAATTTATGTACATCTGTAACTTTATGATTCGTGGTGGTTACCTTTCTTGATATAAATTATTGAATATCATGTCAGTTTGACAGTGTGATAAGGAAAAGACTTCTCGACACTTTCAAAGTCAGATGTAATTGTCGGTAAAACAACGATTTTTCTAGACAATTTCTGACAGGGTTATATTTGGGTGCATTGCTCATGTCAATTAATTGTTATATTATATTATGTTAACATCAAATTAACTTCATAATCGATTGGATTGCAATGGATTAGCATTTTTATGCTTTAAAATAATTAGTTTTATCTCTCGTCCTAATTACACTAATTTGGATAGCAATATAGCAAGACAAAATTTGAATAGCAAAATCCCAAAATAGATGAATGGCTGTTGTACAACATGTTTATTAGTGTCTAACAACAGAGGTGGCACTCTTAACTCATATTTTAAAAAAACGACTGATAACAAATTTGCATTTTAACATACTTTCCTGGCTATCATAAGATTACTGAAACTGTTTTTCTGCACACTAAACCATTTGTTCCATGCTTATTTAATATGCCACACTGTGTATGCATTTGGTTCAGTGACTTCAGCTGAAAATGAAGCCTCAATTACACCCTGGGAATTTAACAGGATAATCATGACTGTTCAACACCTACCTAGTAACGACATAGTAACACAGCTCATTTATTTAATGGCCATATTTTCTAAATTTACGATTTGTATTGTATATCGGCAACAGGTTTTAACGATTTTTCTATACAAGAGTGTGCAATTATACTTGTTTACGACATTTGAATAATTTATAGTTTGAAAGCCTTGACGTAAACAAAATAGTGTTTATATATATATATAAAGTGGTGAACATGCTATAACTCAACAATAAATGAACGCAATTAACGATCAAAATGCCTAATTCATTATTCAAACTCCAGTGCGAGATTATCCAACGATCATTTCAAATTGAATGATTGTTTCATGTGATATCGTATAATATCCTAATACATAATGTAATTAACTCTTCCCTCTAAACTTTGAACAATTGATATTGAAATTAGGTTGTTTTTTCACGGTAAACATTCTGCAACTGGTCATGAAGACCAGACATGAAGTAGATAAACGTTGATATTCATTACTCAAAGGGAATCTCGAAAGCATCTGCCCGCGATTCTGATAAACTGGTGAAAAGGCCTGAATAGTATATGCTTACAATTGTACGTACTCAGTGAACTGTAATCTTAGTAGCACATATGCTACAAAACAATGTTCAGTTTTTGAAATATCTTCAATGAGTTGGTGAATAGGTTTCAATAGCCATTTTCATCTGTTATGATGTGTTGACACTTGACGACTGTGTTCCTGTGCAGATCAACATTTTGGCCTAAAGTACCTGCAACTATACCTAAGTAACACAAAACAAGATCATGGTAAGCCACTTTAGGCGATCCAACAATTTATTAGAAATAGACACATAATCATGACGACAGATCTAGATGCGAACGATTATTTCTGCGATTAGCATACTCATACTAACGTAAACTGAAATCTACACATCTGAGTTCTCGTATACTTCAGACATTTGTAAGAGAACTATCAACCCATATTCTCATCTCTGTATAGCAAACAACGTATATTTCTATATATCTGCCAAATTTTTAAAGAATTATTTTTCAGTTTAGTTTGTCATAGGCTTGTGCAAAATAAATTCCCCAATGTGGGACAGATAAATATTAGTAGTGTGATTGTTGTTTTCTAATAATATGTTATCCAACGACAGTACTAAAGCTGATATTTGTATATTCAACACAATGTCTCAACGGATTCTTCATCATGAGGAAAACCCATGTTACATTGTTGTTTTTGAAACGCAAATAAAAGATTTTGGGGCAGTTCGATGTTGATTCATACTGTACGAGAAATCGATCAATGCAACGGTTCCAACATATGTTGATGTTTATGAAAGGTTAAAGACTAATTTCACCCCGTGCTTATGGGAGAACAACACACTACTACCTGCATTCAATTACGCAAATGTCAATGTATTCACTGTTTGCATTGTATATTCATGCCAGAGACATAACACACTAATCAATAAAACGAAAGGAATTCAAAATAATTGGATGAAGTAAAACCTTGAACCTAGAAGCTGGTTTCTTGCATGTGATGATCAGTAGAAATGTACTGCGCTGCGTGAGGCTTATTACTTGTTTGTCGTACATGCAACACCGAGCGTGAACTAATTGGCACTCATGAATATTGGCGGATTATAAGTCGACGATGTCTATTCACCGACAAATCTAAACATTAATATAGAAATGTGTGTATATTTATGTAATTATTAAAGAAACACCGTGTCCCACAGTTGTGAAACGCTACACCAAACCCGTTTCAATTAAAAAATGCTCCACACTTGAAAAAAAATATTATCATTTTGCCTAGAGTTAATGTGTACTGTCAGATACAGTTAATATTCTTTGTGCAATGATGTAACGTTAGATTATTCCGATAAAGTATGTTGATGAAAGACTTTGGGTTGTCGATTCAGGTTTCAGTACCACTTAAGGCATAACTATACATAACAGCATGCCATTACATGTACATTTATTAAAGTAAACTTTCTTATGTAAACTATCACGCTCTTCCATACCCCATCCATGAGCATGCACAGTTAGTATCTTATTCGAAAGCTCATTGCTCAGCCCTACTTTGGAGATATAAATAGTTTTGTTGCTGTCATTATATCGTCGCAAAATGTGTCTCCATTTCATTTATCACAAGCACATAAAAGAAATGATAAACCTACAGATTTAAAACTAATACATTTAATTTTACATATAACTACAACACTCTTAAAGTCAATGAGTCAGACGTGAATAATATTTATTTTCGTTCATAACAGTACGATGAACAGACAAGCGAGGGAAATCTGTAATTTAAAAATTACTTTTGTATTCATGTCTATCTATGGATACTTCACCTTGGTAATACTACGGCTCCCTGTAGCGTAGTGGTTAGCGCACAGGATTAGCAGTCGGGAGGTCACGGGTTCGAATCCCACTGGAAACAGGGGATTTTTCTGTGACCGACCCAAACCCAGGGTGAGTGTTCTACAGACTCGATGGGTAGGCTGTATCACTCAGCCGTGTCTCACTCACAAGACGAGTGCGAATTTGGGGGGACTCCTGGAGTAATGACTCGAAAAGTCGGGGACGATTACTCACACGGAGCCCGCAGGTGCTATGTTTGCCGGGCCTGGGTGACTCTGGGATAGCCTGTGGACTGACTGGGAAAGCCTTGACAGTTCCACAGCAACGTGATATAGAGCGTGCTACATAGCCCTGTCACGTAGTCCCAAACCCGAATGGATCTCTGTAGCATTTGTGTTTGTTTGTATGTATTTGTCTGCATAACAGAAAATCGCTGGGAGGAATTCCCAGCACAAAATTTAAAAAAAAAAAAAAGAAAAAAAAAAAAAAAAAAAAAAATACTATGGTAGTACAATCTTAGTATCTTTAAATCTACATAGAATATTTTACCAAATTCACAGCAGTACAGCATGTACAACAGTATTAGATATACAGTGCTACTGTTTTGACATTAGTCTGGGTTTACTATTTTATGTAGTCGTTTTACTTGACTGCACTTAGACTGTTGGAGATTAGTAGTTTAATTTGATTTAGGCGTAATTATTACTAGCCAAAGGCTGCTGAGTATGTTTTACGATTTCGATTATAGAAACGTATGCCTTAAAAGAATGCAGACAAGTATAGGAATCTAACAGTCCTGAGGTCTCCAAAGTCGCCACGATTAGCGAAATTCTACACAAATTATAACAATTTCTATCGATGATATCCAACGACTCAACTCAGCTGCTAGGCTCGAGCCTCATAATCTTTCTGAGTTCTGTATATGCATGATAACTAATGCGTTACACACAACTTTGAAGAAAGAGAACGTAACTTCATTATATTAAAATAAAGTTAAAATAGATACGAGAATAAAAACGCAAAAAACTTACTCATTACTGCACAACTTGTTGAAACATTACAGGTTGTTAACTGAATAAGTAATATGATGGTATGGAAGAACAACTCCCTAGCTGTTCGAAAAAAAGGGTTGTTTTAAATGTAACTAAGACACATGTATTGAATGTGGCATCTCGTTGGTATATATGCACTAGTTGGAATAATGTGTTACTGATACAACAATTGGTAGAGGTCATTTAATAAATTAGAGGGAACTAAAGAGCGAAGTCCACAATTATTGGGAAAATAGGATAGAACTTCGCCAGTTTCATATCCCACAGTTCGCAGTCACCTTTTGCTTTTATCAGGAATGCATAACAAGCCAAAAATATAAACTTAATTAAAATACGTTCCTTTGAATATGTTCATTTTCATATTTACAACCGTTTTAAAACTCGTGGTTTGATAAATAAGGTTTGCTACGTTCAGATTTGTAACGTTTGTGATATAGTGAGTTTTGATGAGTAGCATGTTAATTTGAGATGTTACAACTTATTTCAACCTCACTGAACAGAACTGTGCTCTAGACATTGGCATTAACATTTACTTAATGGGTTAAATAGATGGATGGATGGATGGATGGATGGATGGATGGATGGATGGATATTTAGATGTTATTCCAAGGAATATACGAGTGAAATTTGTCACTATGAGTCGCTAGACGAGTATTTTCCAGCGGAATGAAGAAAAATATCATACCAACGCCATTAAAACACAAACAACTCGTGGAAACTAACGGCAATTTTGAACGTTTTGATTCATATTTCGAAAACAGCAGAACCAGTGACGCAGACACGCGTTGTTGTGACGTAGAACAACAAGAATATATATTCCATATTTTAGTTCAGCTTGACTCGTGCATGTATATACATGTAGACAGACAGACAGACAGACAGACAGACAGAGGGGTAAATAGATTGTGGTATTGTCATCAACTCGGATAGAGTTATTTATCACGTCCTTCACCAAGGTATCTGTGGTGTTGTGCTGTCTTTATATTTAATAATACCCCTTGGTAAAACATTTTAAAAAGGAATAAATATAAAAGTACCAATAATGCAAGCAATTTACTTTTGAAACATGATATCAGTGGAATTACAAGCAATATACGATAAGGATGTTAATGTTTTCAATACGCATGGTTCCTATAATCAAGCTAAGGATACAATGAAACCACCTGGCTATCTGGTCAAGTCACGTGAGTCTCAGATTACATAGAATGTTTTCATAGACTAGACTAGAGAAATAAGCGACGGGAATGACACATCATGACTTTCATCAACAATTAGGCCTCATTTGTTTTATGATGTAGCAAAATGTGATAACAATTCACCAACAGAATACGGAGTTCTGTCACAGCAGCAGTGAACCATCATACCTTAGATTCAATGACCTTTATTAACTTTGAATTGTGTGCATATGACTGTCTGTTTGTATGTGTCTGTCTGTGCACTTTTTTGTCTCTGTATCTTTCTCTCCTTCATACTCAAACATATTCTTTCGCTTTTGTCCTTTTCGCCATTTGTCTGTATCGAAATCAATCACATGCCGACAAATAATGCATGGATCAAATTTTCTAAGGAAAAGGAGATGCTGTAAAATTTGAAATACTTGTAACAGTTTCCAAGCCGATGTCTAAGACATCTGTATACAAGTGGGAAGAGTTCGATTAATTTGCAACTCATTACATTGTGTAGTCGCAGGAGATTTAACATGTTATTAACAACATGAACATTTGCTTCAGAACTCGATGACTACTGCTTTGTCGCTCAGTAGAATTGCTCCGGTACACGTATTTGACATTTTGACTATAATGGCATTTGATAATCTACCTCTTGCCAAATGCTTCCCAGCTGATTTGACTATGATGCAAAGTCGGAGAGTGAACCATGCAGCTGTTTGACATGGTGAGCTTTCGAGTGCGGCTCCTTTTAAAAGTAACCCGGATGGCAATTACCGAGTGTATGTCAACCTCGGTTAGAAAATTGGAAGTTGACGACATTTGTTGAGATTCCTTTTCCATTTAACGATGCAATTAAAACATTGTCATATTGCACAGACCTTTCATGACCTTCTCCTTGCAAGATTCAACTTTGATAAGCCCGTGTCATCGTTAAATACAGCGACATTGTGACTTTAATATATACTTACAATACTGGGCTTTTATTTTTCCTGGCCCCATATTCATATAACTAACAATGTTTAAATTCTTATAAATGTTGTGTTCTTGTGCGATTAACCTTACTCGTAATCTGAAGAGTCTATAATTACATCCAGCTGTACCGCACACATGTCATGTAATTTTACAGTTCAGCAAATATTGCACCTTACTGCCAGCCGTCAAAACAACTACACATGTTATCCATGTATATCGAGGCTATTTGTGTTATGCGTAATTCCAATGCAGAACAGAAAATTAAATAAGTATTTTTCAAATGAGTCACTTCTGTTGCATCTACGTAACTAATAACATGTGCATCTACGTAACTAATAACATGTGTACCCAGGTTAACAATCCATTTGCCATGTTCTTTTATAAATGGAGGATATACCTGCTTTAATACCAATTTTCCTTACTTTTCAACATAAATTGCTGCAAAGTATCAGATTCTTTCGTTGAGTGTTTATGAAGTGGCATTAGTTATATATACTGTTATTATATACTGTGTAAAACGTTAAAGTATTTGTTCACATTGAAAATGGTGTGCGCTTACAATAAAAATAATCAACGTTTGTTAAGGTACGAATTGTCGTAAGTTTTCCGAATTGGAAATGTTTCCGTATCCGCTACATTATGTGTGCAAGTCGATGAAATGGAAATAATGTCTCGCCTTATTATTATTTTTTTCTCGAATAAGTATTTCAAAAAAGTTTAGGGTCGGCGTGACAACTAGGTGGGGTCGGGTAACTGGAAGCAAACATCTTTTTTTAGGCCTTAGGCAAAATAAAAAAAAAAGGTTTTTTTCCGAAAACCCGACCAGACACTGATTAAACCGACCCCAAACATTCTTTAAAAATTTAAAATTGTTTGTCCTTCATGCATGTCCGTTTTCTTTCCCCAGTGATGCCTGGATATATTTCATCAACTATCACAAAAAGGAGTATTCTGACCGACATTTCATTTGGTTTGGGGTCAAACAAATTTTTTTCAAGAATAAAAACAATTAAAAAGATAAAACAAAATCTCTACCTGCCTACCCTATTTTCTGAATCACACGTTATCGGAGAAATATTTTTTTTTCGCCTTATTTCATACATTTTTTGTTATTTATTTCTCAATCGCCTCGACGTGATAATTTTAATAACAGCTGC
This sequence comes from Glandiceps talaboti, assembly GCF_964340395.1. Lineage (NCBI taxonomy): Eukaryota > Metazoa > Hemichordata > Enteropneusta > Spengelidae > Glandiceps > Glandiceps talaboti. Next base: position 844,142 of record NC_135561.1, on the reverse strand, counting down.
TAGAGGTTACCGACAGATAGTGACAGGTTACATGTACATGTGTATTTATTTCTTTACTCACATTTATCAGAGGGATCTGATCTAAAGATCTCTTTCACATTCTACCTTGTATATCCTCAGCGGTTTTCAACAAAAGAAAACATTAACAGTAAACATATCTGAATTTTTAGGTATTGGTTTTCAATAGTTTCATTTCAACACATTTATTAAGTATCCAGTGATTCCTAAAGCATTTTTGCAAAGTTCCTAAGCAATGAAAAAGGTCATCTATAGTCTCTCTCTCTCTCTCTCTCTCTCTCTCTCTCTCTCTCTCTCTCTCTCTCTCTCTCTCTCTCTCTCTCTCTCTCTCTCTCTCTCTCTCTCTCTCTCTCTCTCTCTCTCTCTCTCTCTCTCTCTCTCTCTCTCTCTCTCTCTCTCTCTCTCTCTCTCTCTCTCTCCCATGTACATTTGCAGTGGTTAACATGGCATCTTAACATGACACATTCGAGGATGCCTGATTAGTGATTTGTCTCTATGAACATTTTAATTGTTTAGTTAACAGCTGTGGAAATATCATCTTTCATCTGAGATACGTATATTGTTATCATCTCAGATGTAGTAAAGTCATAATATATCGACAAGTAATTATCAATTATACAAACTTGATAGTAAAAAAACACGAAACGCTTCATGGTGTATAGCACCACCAACGTATAACAGAAAGAACATTTTTACCTTCCGTAAGGGAAGCTTATGTTTTAGTGATATCTGTCTGTGTGTCTGTCTATCTGTGACATTTGCATAATTAATGATTTTCGGTAATTAGGCGATAATAAGGCAATGCAAGCTCCAAATTTCATACAATTTGATGCTTACATCGATAATAACAATATGCCTGAGTCGTGTTAAGCCTGTTGATGTAGGCATCTTAATCATTTGCATAATTAATGATTTCCGGTAATTAGATTAATTATGCAAGTTAAAACGTGTATATAGTTTAGCACAATTAATTTGCCAATTAAGGAGTATATCATGTATGATAGCTATAGCTCATAGTTTTGCATTCAACATTTATTGTGTGTAGGAACAAAAATGTGAGGAATTATTTGTCGATTATCATGTATCTTTCTCAAAAAATCTATATTTTCACTTGTATTACCTGCATACTTCAATATCTTATATAATAAGAGAATCTTATTTGGTGGACTAGTCACGTGTTCAGTCATCCTTAACTATAACTTTGCGGACAACAGGGGAATTTAAAGAATGGGAAGCGCGAGTTTAATTTCCTGTTTATTTTAAAGTAAGAATTAAAGAGATTAATATCCAATCAAGGGCTTCCACAATCTTAATAATGTCTTTGTAAAAAGAAATGTGACACTTTTAGCAAGGTAAAAAAAAATGGATTAATGGATAAAGTGGATAACACATTTGGGAACATTTCTCTTTGATGTCCAAATAATGGATTACATGCATTCCTAGATAAAATGTGTTAGTCTGTCTGCTTCATCAAGTATTTCATCGAATGTTGCCTGTGCACAATTCCTCCCAGGGACCCCTTGTTTTGAATAATGCATACAACATATTATTAGACTTTGAGTTTCAGTGTGTGTGTTCATTTTGGAGGTATTTATATGTTCCATGTGCAATCCACACCACTGTTATTTATACCATACATGATATATAACCCTTATTAGTAAATATCATGAATTCAGCAAATAACTCAATGATATGAATATAGAAAGCTCCGTCAACATGATTTATTGAACATGGTTGTTGCCTTGAATCTACATATACACCTGTCGAATAACACAGAAGAAGTCTGTTAGAGTACAATGTACCATATTTTACCTAGTCTGTGGTGTAGTGAATTGAAACTGAATATCCTGTATCATAAATTAGCACCTAAACTATATTCTTAAATTAGAATTATGCAAAGATTACACATAACAGTGTGAAAAGCTATTAACATTATACCCTGAGAAAATTACAACATTTTTAAATACTAATAATAATAAGCAAAAATATCTTCATATATTCCAACCTGGACCCCGTTTGTACATCGACAAATAGGGGCAGAAAAAGCTTTTTATGACAAGATCGCTTTACATTATCAGATCTTTGCCTTTTTTACTATTTCTATTGTACACAATCATTAGTTAAGACATTTCATACTGGTCTGTTCTCTGAATATCAAATAATGCCAGTGAAATATTAACAATTCGATGAAAGATTACTGATCATGTGCTTTCTTGAATTCAATACTTTGAAAATTAATGATGTTAAAAAGACAGGGAAGAAACTCTCTAGCGACAAAGAGTTGTTAGATCACCGAAGCGGTAATAACGTATTGATTATTGCATAAATTGTGAAAGACAGATAAAGTCTAATATGATTTATCTCAATGTTCCAAACCCAGACAGTAAACTGGATGGACTTGATGAAATAAGATGGCATATAATTAACTAAACAGATATTACATGGTTTGCACTCTTTTATTCAATCTGTTGTGTGACCTTTAAATAATACATTTTAGATGTTATTTTGTAGATTTAATTATAAATTCTGTTCTTTTTTATTTCCTGTAACTGTGTTGTTTTACTTTGGCATCGACTCTTTTGTGTTGTGTGTATATTTGTTATATGCCAAACCGAACTCGTGTTGAATACAGAAGGTTATTGTATTTAAATGAATTGAATTGTGTTGAATTTCAATTCCATGAATATGCACACAATATTAGAACATCAGAATTCAAAGTTAGGTGAAGACATTCAACATTAACGTTGACCTATAAATGTGTTTCTGCGTTTTCATGTATCTGAAGCTTAAGGAGGAAATGGAAGAAGATATTGAATTGATGAAAACCACAAATCAGTTATGTTATTAAATTTGCTCTGGTCATATATAGTTTGAACGCTGTAGTAATGTAATGGAAGAATATCTAGTTATACAGTGTAGGTATTTAATGAAGGCAAACATGTCCCGTTATGACACAGGTTAGGCATTGTTTCTTTGGACCAATGTTATACTTTGACGGGAGATTGTAGGTATTAATCTGTAAGTGTCAGTACAGATGTGGGGTATAATAAAGGGTACGTTTCCTTTAAAAACTTGTTGATATAGATTTTAATATTAATGAGGCGTTTGCATAATTAATGACATTTACCAATTAAGGGATACATTATAGATGTTAGCTCAGAGTTTTGTATTGCAACATTGTATGTAGGGAGTGACAATCAACAGTTTTAGTAGTATTTATAGACTACTCAGCACCAGCGCTTAGTGGTTTGATGCCATTGCTCAATATTTTATCATAGTTTGTGATGGATATATAAACTATTAGAATAAACGTTACACACAGCACGTACCAGTAGATGTATGATAATGCTACAGAAACACAGCTTTCTTTGAATGTTTAGTAAAGGATATCAAATTAAGACAAATATGAAATGCGTTCTGAGCCTCAGACTACTTACTTCGTGCTTAGAATGATTACTTCACAACTCAGCAATTACTGTACTGTGTTACATCATAGAACTGTTATTCAAAGTTACTCTCTACTAGAATATTAAAGGTCACGCATTTCAAGTCTACATTCACTCTCGTGGCTTATTAACAGAGGCATAATCCAATAAACACACTGTAGCAACGTCCCCAAATTTTAATTAACATTTCGCATGGTTATTACGATGACATTACAGTCGGTAAAATTACACTAGCCCACCAAATTAAGGTAATAACGAATGGGATTGAATGTCCACACGTGTGCACAAATAACTGTCTACGTGCTATATCGAATATACAGCAATACTTTTGAGACTTGGAAGTATGTGGATTATAATAAACGCAAAATGGAGAGTAGCACCAATAGTCATACTACGTAGAGTCAAAGAAAAAAGGAAATGAATTCTGATTTTTTCTAAGGAGAATCAGGGTAGTGTTACTTTTTAATAAAGCAGCGACAAGTTCCAGGGTACTATGTCATTCATGAACTCACGATTTGTTTTCTTCAAACCCACCAAGAAGTAATACTGATGATATAATATCATTAAGTCGCGACTATGTCGTTAACACCTACATGAGACATCATTGAAATGTATTACGTAGTAGCTGTGTCTGCACCAACCTGAGACATCTTTCCTGAGACATCATTCCTACCTGAGACAACATTGAAATTGAAATCCATTGCATAGTCGTTGTGTCTGCATAATACTTCGATGATTATTGCTATATAGTATCCGTCTGTATGGACGTTTTAGGTACAATTTTAAAGAAGCCAAAGATAAATACTCAGAGGTTGACTTGCTGAATTATTAGGCGTTTTATCGATTTGCTTCGTCTGGACCAGTACAAAGTACAGAACAGTCATGTCAGGCTCACCAACAATTGGAAAGATTTGACTTTCGGCTTTGGAGTGTTTAATAAGAGCTTGTAGAAACATCTATTTAGGTTTCCTATACAGTTCAGCTAGGTAAACAACAACTACGTATCGAAACCTCCGCCCTTCAAGCTTAATTGGCCACAATTGAAAACTTTCAGACAGCATGTAGTAGTAGGAAAACATAGCTCTTTTATTGACATTTTAATTTGTTTTAGTGCCAAAATCCTTCCATTTCTAAATTTGACATTTTTAGAAATATTTGTATTTAGGTTAAAAAACATATTCTGTTAAAAGTAAAATCAAATTTGTAGGATGAGAACTAAAACGGTTCAACCCCCCCCCCCTCCAAAAAGTAAAAGACTTTAGTATCTTATCCTACATTAAACCAGTGATGTCTCCCCCTAAATTCAATGGCAGTCATACTTTATCTGTCAACAGGGAATATGGATTCCTAAGAGTGATCTTGTGATAAAAGTTTGATGATAAGGACTCCAAATGTGTCACTTAAAGCAAATTCACAATAACGCCAATCACATTCATCTCCATTAACGATTTCTCTTTTCTCATAAACTCATATCCGATAAAATCCAAATGAATCATGACGTGGACGTGAGTGCGAAAAGTATTTGCACATTACAACTCAATGATATCCTTTATCTCGTAGACCTAGGAGATTTGTCGAGTTTGTATTTGTAAAACCAGGATTCAACACGTTTCACTGACGTCGCAATGAATGATGTCAGCTCTAGTCAAATTGCGTCGATGACTCATGTTTTACCCGTCACTAGAATCTTCAATTCCTGTGACTAACGCATGTTTTCTCGAAAATGGGGTTTTGTTTTGGGTCACTCAGTCTATTGGGTTTTTTTTCTATTCTTTGATATTTACATATATTTGCATATTGTGAAATAAACAATTCAAAGAGAGTCACCATATGACATAAATAGTCGTATATATGTTTAATAAGTGTTAGTATTACGAAATGATTCAAGTATGATTCACAGATAGAATGTCGTGCCGTAGGCGATATATTGTGCAGTCTACCGATCAGGCGAATATCAAACTAACGTTAACTTCGCGTTATGAAACGATCTACGACTGTCAAAAATACGATGACAGGGTCAGATCGATCGTACCATGGTTTCTGAACAGACAAATTGGATATAGCCTTGTAATGCTATTAATTGAATTTCTTGCGGATATATACTAGGTAAAGGTTGTCTGAATGTTAGCACATTTCCACGTCATTTACTGTCGTCACGCTCATGGATTTAGCATTGTTCACAAGAGGTTGTTTTCAAAAGCTCTCAAGGAGAGGTTAAGATTGTTTGAGTTGGACGAAATATGGTGTTGCTGGCATGTCTGTTCTTTACAGGTAAATGACAGGAGTGGTAGCACTTTTTTATCAACACCATGCAACACCTACAGATGTTAGTGCATTTGACTATGGATGTAAATATCATAAAGATGACCTATTATGTGCTATTCTTTGACTGCTACAACCAAACAACATGGTACGGTCTGTCCACATGCAACAGGTTTCTCATACTTGAAAATATTGACAGATTAAGGCACAGATGGCGACTTTTGATAAGAATGATGGAAATACAATCCAAATGACGGATTAGCCTCGTCACAGATGTTCATCCTTTTTTATATAAAATTTATTCGATAAAGATTGGTGCAGAATGTGTGAGTCGTGACACCTTCTAAAACAATAATAAGGTTTGTATTTTGTTGATTAATCCAAGCGTTGCAATGGCACAAGCTGGGTTTACACGTGTTTAGCGTAGTGTATATTGCATATTTATAAAGTACTCGCAGTATTGTGCTTACAGTGCACACTTGGCCGCCACTCTCAATTGACTGAACTCAAACCTGGTATCAAGATATAATTCATAAACAATCCGATGACGTCATTTATCATACATATCAAAAATGTTCAAGAAATCCCTACTATGCAATCAGATGTTTTAGCAACACCATAAGAAAACTGACTTGGGATGTTATAGAAACCTTATATCGAGATTAAAATAATTTTAAAATAGTTTAATCAAGGTGCATTTTCACTTGAGAAAAAAAAGTTTATAAACTCAGTTCGTGTCACTTTATAGAATGCATCTTTTTTTTTCAGATCGACATGACATACATTTTGAAATCAGTCGGTGTGTTAAAAGTGTGTTATCCTTTCACTAGATCTAATAAAAAGCTGAATAAAGTTGATGTTATGATCAATTATAACACACTAGTGCTACTACTTTAAGTTTAGGAGGACTTATGGAAGTATACTAACACATTACTGTAACAACGGTTTTATTTTATATCCTTTAAACGTCTATTTACTCGAAAGAAACGAATTCCGAACGGGAAATGACAATGTTACTATGCATTTCAATAAAGCTCCTAAATATAAGCCATGTATGTTCAGACTATTAAGCACAGTGGCTCATTGCCACTTATTCAACACATAGTAACTTAATAGTTCCGGTCCCTGTCTTCAAGTCATGTTTGATTTGGTTGGTAAAATGAAAGATTATCAATTTAACAATTAACGACTGTTGCAATCATCGCGAAGTTCTTCGCTCCATTACAGGTCAAACCAAAGCCCAACTTAAGATACGCCTAAAGTATTTAAATACCACTCATCACTAGAAGCACATCATCCTGTCATATGTGCCAACAATTAAATTGTTCAATATAGTAAGTAAAACACAATCGGCTTACCTTAAGCAATATTGTCGTTATCTAAAGTGTATACTAGTACGATGTGTGCAAGACTGAGGTATCATGTACTTCTGACGGAATCTACCGGTTATTTACAAACTTGGACACGCCAGTGGTATTCAGTTGTGACGGGTCAAACCACACCTGCTGATATAAATATAGAAAGACAATTGTCAGAAAAAAAACCTTTGATGTATGCTGTTACTAATCGTCACAAATGTGATATATTATTGTGGACATTTATTATATGAGCTAATTAGTCGCACGTGCATGTGACATCGCTTAATATTACGGTTTTAGTAAGGCATGCATGTAGTTTCATCTGTGGCATGTAACTTTGGAAAGTGGGATAAACATTAAATTCCCGTCTGATCTCGTAGAAAAAAAGGTGACCGTGTGCACAGACTCGCACTGTTTTACTTTCGAAATAACGTATATTATGTATGACAGTAGTAATATATCTAAATAACAGCGCATTGAGATTGTTTCAATGTAATGCGCTCTATAAAAAATAAATTTAATATTATTATTATTATAGTTAAGTAATAGTCATTGAGATAGAGGACCATTTTCATTTGTACTGTTTACCAAACCCTAGTAAAAAGGTCTTTGCCACGATTGTCTTTGTTCAACCAAACATTTGTAAAATTTATAAGCTCCTCCAAACAGCTGACACTATTTGCATTTATGTACAGCAGGCTTTCTACAGAAAAAAAAACGTGTTGTCAGTCAGACTTTGTTATCATATGTATTTCTGTGGTTTATTTCTGTATATCTGTAGTTTACTTTGCTATTTTGATCTGTAACACCTGTATTTACGCCGGTGGCCTTGAAACACAATCACATCAACCATAACTATTATTCAACCATAATACATATGTGATGGTTTCAACATAGGCAACACGCAAATATCATTTTCGATCATGTATCAGTTATGCTAGCCCATACACTACTATATTTTTTACAACATTCTGAAAATGTAATTCAAAAGAAAATCAATTTGAATGTGTTCATCAAATATGGTATTTTGGTAAATGTTATTCTGTTGACCTTAGCATTGCACTTGAGGTCAAATGTCAAAATCTCATACATTCATATTTCACAGCTGCTGTGTAACATAAGTTTATTATATTAATGACTATCGTAGGATACGATACTCGTTCCTTTGTATCCATCAATAATAAGGACTTTGGTATTCAGTATACAACTGGAAAGAGTCTTTATGACGATATTGTATATCAATATTTTAAAAACGTATACAAGAGAGAAGTATCGCATAAATTAATATATCTGATTTAATTCTTAAAATTAATTTTGACTGTGAAGAAGTCAGGAATATCTTCGTATATATTTGAACTTGGTTTCCCCCACGATGATTGGTCCTCATAATCAATTAACTAACTAAAATTGACCATTGATTATAACCTTTAGACTTGACATTGTATATATTACATATATAAAGAACCTTCGACAGCTGTCACATAATGATAGAGTATTGTATTGTATTGTATTAAAGGTAATATGTTACTTGTATAGGTTAACTACTTACATCTGTTAAGCCTAGTTAAATTATGTAAGAATAAACAAACTGTTGCATGTATCACGTGGTCGTTTCATAAATCAAAACTGCCTAGATTGCTTGTTGATGTTGATATTGTTATTGTTTTTGTTGCGGGCATATTATTTTAGTTTTTCCAAGTATTATGATGTCGACATTTTTGTTGTAACTACGTCGACATAACGGTGATACTGATGGTGTCGGTGGCTATGGTTATGGAATTGCCAGTTGGTGACGATGAAAGTGATGACAAAACAAGAATGTACGTACACAAACGCACAATTGATATTAGACATTGATATTCTTCATGCGATGACAACACAACTTATAAATTCAGGATCACTATTATTAACAACGTGATATTTGTCATTGGCAGGCTGCAGAAGTTTAAAATGAATGAATATATATTAATGAGCTACGCAAACTTATTTTTCTGATACAAGAGGATGGCAATAACAAGTGCATTACCAAAATCTGTAATTTACAATACATCATGTGTACATGTTCTCCTATTTTTAATGAATAACTCGCCATGCATCAGTGAAACAGTTTGGCAAATATATCCTTGTGAAATGCTGAACGCAGATTGAAATGTTCGTCTATACAATAGAATCAATTTAATCTGCAAAAAAAAATAATGTTCCTGTTTTTAAGATTTTCACAATTACAACATGGAGGTGATGCATAAAAATAGTGATTTAGTGTTGTACCACATAAAGAATTACACACAAACTATTGAAATGAGTCACTGTATTCAATTCTTCAATATTTGGTTAGAATTGTTGTACGCCATCACTTATTCATTGTTTTGTACCAGTCCCCTAATACTAGACGTTACTTGTTCAGTAAAAGGTCGAACGGTCACTCTGCACAGTGTAACAACACTATTTGGTCACACTCTACAGTGTAACAACACTATTCGATCACTGTGTACTCTGTAACAACACTATTTGTCCCTGAGTGTTGTGTGTAACACCACTATTAGGTCATATCGATCACTATGGAGAGTGTAACAACACTATTTGGTCCCTGAGTGCTGTATGTAACACCACTGTTAGGTCATATCGATCACTCTGGAGAGTGTAACAACACTATTTGGTCCCTGAGTGCTGTATGTAACACCACTGTTAGGTCATATCGATCACTCTGGAGAGTGTAACAACACTATTTGGTCACTCTAGTGTAACAACACTATTTGATCACTGTGTACTGTGTAACAACACTATTTGGTCACCGTGTACTGTGTAACAACACTATTTAGTCACTGTATACTGTGTAACAACACTATTTGGTCACTCTGTACTGTGTAACAGCACTTTATGGTCACTATATACTATGTGTAAAAACACTATTTGGTCCCTTTGTGCTGTGTGTAACACCACTATTTGGTCATATCGATCACTCTGGAGAGTGCAACAACTCTATTTGGTCTTTTATAGGACGCATCCAATATCTCATCTCACAGCATTGGAAATAATCTTACAACAGATAACGTTTATCTGGACTTGTAATGTCACAATGTGTGTGCATAGTTTTGTCACTTTGATACTTTTCCCTTTATAAGGAAATCAAATGAGTTTTCAGAAAATGAAAAAAAAATCACATGTGGATACTCGCTCAATGCCACTCCATCGTCACCATTAATTGCTAATAACGTTTTAATTTTAAATCCAAGCCCTGCACGTAACTTCTTTCTTTTTTTGTTATTTATGCACATGGTAAGCAATAAACTAGTTCCAAGAATGGCATGTTGCCAAATAGACAGTCAATTTTGATATTTTCTTTCATTTATCTTTTGCCTACTCACTTTCGATAATAGCTATATTGTATGGAAGTCTACTCAGAAATGAAAATAGACATTATTGATTCGTCATTAATTCAAATAAATATAAGTCGTGACAAAATTGTAATTTAAGTGCAGTAGAGTTTCTGTCACTTTACAATATTAAACTGAAACAAGTTTTATAATATATTGTAATCACTTGCTCTATGTCAGCTATTTCATCAGATATTGATGTGTCAGTCATGAATTTCAATACAAACATCTTTATTTATATGACTCGCCATGAATCTTTTACAATTACTTCTTTTTCTAAATCAATCAATCAATTTCAAATTGCAGCGATGTCAGAAAAGTAGTTAAAACCTTTGACAAGTGTAATGATTTTTCTTTTCGAGTGTCATCTCAGAAGAGTAAATCAACTTTTCCATGATGTCGTTTTTCTTTGTCTACGTCATTATGTCGACGGAAAAACTGCTGAAAATAATAAGTCTAGAATTATATTGATCTCAAATGACCTGCTTCGGTGTCAATAATGTGTTCAATTTACAACCATATACACGACAAATTGTATACTGTAATTACAAACATCATTGTGAAAAGGGAACGCCATTCTAGGAAATAAAGGCATTTGCATAAACTGAGTTCTGGAGAGACTTTTCATGATTCCACATCCCATACAGTTCGCTCGATTGGCAAGAAACACCTAATTGAAACTATTGTTCACCTTTGTTAGTAGTGCACCTTCGCATCATGGGTATTAACAGACATACATTTTTATTAGACGCCAGGATTATGCTCTTTAACAACCTTGGAACTATATTAGAACTAGTCTAAGAATTAGTAAATACTTTATTATATGTCTGAGAAGGTAATTAAATACTGCCACCACACATAAAAGACATTACGGCACTAAAACCACAAAACTTGAATACAACGTGCGTCATTGACAGAGATGAAAAGAATAGATCAGTAAATTCGACAAATTAAAATGGGAGTAAACGTATTGAAAATAAATTAAAAATGCTCGATAACAGTAAGGTATATGTTATAAGTGGTTAAAGAATATAAAACCCATTATAAACCTTTCCCTTACCATTACCAGTTGTCAAAAATACTAAATAATTAGTGGAATAACTTCACGTTCCTTGAATGAAGGCCAGCTCCTCATATGACAAGAGTAATTTAGATAAAGCACTCATAAAATATATCATAATAAGTAATGTAATTTTTGGAAAATACGCATGTATGTATTGTTTACTTATTCTTTATATAAAATGTTCTACGGTGACAGAGATGTCTAATATTGTTGGTCATGACTTATATTCTAGTTTTTTGAACAACAACAAAATAAGAATTAAAAGTACTTTGGATGTACATGTAGTTCAATACTCGATGGAATTGAGAATGTTTCTGCATGGGTCGTGGCATACAAGTGTTCTCGTGTTTGTTGATTTATGTAACTGTAAGAGGTATTTGCAAACCGATCCCATATGTTTTTTATTGTTCCCAAAAGCAAAAGCAAAAGCATTGTACTTTCTTTTCGCGGAGCTCGAGGTTATAGTTCAGTAATAGCCGTGGGCACAATGAAGAATCTTGTAACCAGGCTGACAAATGTTCACTAGCAGTGCCATACATATTCAGTAGAGAATAACGTCAGCAGGCAGCGACACATCCATTATACTGTAAATTTCATCAACACAATTTATAGTCAGGCTTTCATAAGCTGTTGATTCCATTGCAAAAGCAAGTCGTATTTTACGTCCGATGTCTTCAACACGTGGTAAAACAATGCACAAGGTCAACCAGTATATAGTAACTAGAAGCAGTCGTGTGTGCACTCTAAATCTTTTTAAAACAGTACGGTTAATGTAGGTCTCCTTAGTGTACTGTAAAATGTAGTCTTACAACGGTGTGAGATTTAATAATCTTAGCAATATACACATTTCAATATATCTAGTTAATCATTTTGCAAGGAGACATAGAAAGGCAACAAAATTATCATTATTGGTAGGTGGATAGTGACTTAATTTAGTGTTCTTAGACATTAGTTTCTGCACAGATGTTGTTCCGAAGTTGTATGTTCGAACTGAATTCAAAGGAGGGTCTATGTATCGTCGGATATCAAAGTTATATATTTGATGAAAGTGTGATAATGTCGAGTATGCACATCAGTAGTATTTGGGGTGTTTTCAATCTACTGTGACATTGTAGTCAGTAAGTCTCGTTTTGTAATGAGGATAGGAAACAGTAATTTATTCTTCTCAAGTAAATCATTTCCTTCTGAGATCATTTCCATCACAACGCAAACAACACGAAAGTTGCAGGAGTTATTTGTACTTTGATTTATAATTCTAGCGTGAAATTACACATCTTGTTCTTTTCGACCCTCATTCAAGTGTAAAGTGTTTTTTAAACTCATCGCACGTTTTACAGCCTCATATTTTGTGAAAAACATACATGAGATGATACATTCCATGCTAGGTTCAATGGTCGGCAGTACAGGTTGAAATCTATTGCTGGATAAATACTAGTTTTTCTTTGTCCAGTTACATCCTTCAACCTGGTGTAAACTTAACCCTCTTTTGTTTTGTTATCACAACTGTACAGCCGATTTGTCATAGAAAAGTTTTTTAAAAAACTGAAAATAACTGAAACTGCGTGTTCAGAAAGTCATTTTTTACTCTTACAGTAAGTATTTTAAAATTGGACGCACTTTGCACATTTCGAAGGACTGCACTAACATGAAAAATTTGACATAGTACATATCGAACTCAGACTACCACATGTACGACTGCAGTATCTAAATAAAGATTGTGACACATGTGTAAACGATTCCCTAGGTAAGAATTCGTAGGTGTGCTTATTCTTAGTATTCAAGAACATTCCTATAAGGACACGTGGACGACTAAATTGTAGTATATATAGGTGTATGGTTTGCGCACAAATGCAAAACCGTTAATTTCATCAAAAATGCACTTATAAGAGACATCGAACGAAGTTTGTCTTCCTCTTTGATTACAAAAGAGGCACCCCCCTCAAAACAAAACAACCACAACAACACACCCAATGTCCACAAGAGTCTTGAGTTATCAGGTTAATTATTTATTTGTGGATTCATGTTATCACAAACTTCATTTCAGAAGAGAAAAAACATAGTGTGTCCTACGGCGACTTTCCAAAGTAACTATATGTTCGTAATATGTGTCCGCTAAAGTGATTTTCCTATTCGTAATTGGCTATTTAATCTCGCTCACTATAAAAACCCTCGAAGGTGAAATTAACCCATCTTTAACAGTTATCAATTGGACGATAGTATGGTACGTGTGCTGGCATAAAATGGTACGTGTGCTGCCATAAAGTGTTTTCTCTCGCAACGATCAATAAGATATTATATTGTTAAATATGTGTAGGTCTATATCACCTGAAGGGTGTAGACGTATAAACACACTGATCAAAAGAAGTGAATTGATTCCTACTTTACCTATGAATCCATTTATACCAATATTTAATACATGTATGTATTCTGTTCACAGTTAATTGGTGAGATTTCAATTACTTAAAACTTATCATGTTACTTTATAAACTTTATGTAATGAAGAAATATATCCGTGTGGTTATGTAACTTGGGTGAACAAATATAAAATACAAAAACAATGTAGTATCTATTACAAAGACTTCGATTTGGCAAGGAATGCATCATGACGTAATGGAAGCTTAGGCGACTAATGGCAGATACTTAATCATTGAACAAAGAAATACTTTTTGTAACATCCATTTCTAAACGTCATTTTGAATGAAAGTAATTTTACGAAGCGCTCTCCACCAAAATCAAAAAAATCACATTAATAAATATCTTTCTCGACGATAATACTTCAAATAGAAGATATATCATATTTATTGAGTGATCCGAAATATGCTGTAAAATTCCAATCCTTTCAGATGTTATTGCATTTCAATGAGTTCTTGATATTTAAATATTGCATTTCTTACTACTTAACGATTAAACAGCACTGTCTTTGTGTAACTTTCACGATGTCACGAAAACCGGGGTTTTCTAAAGTACAGGATGCGGAGAAATAAGAAAGAACACACGCACACACAGATGCCACATGTTTAACCCGAACTGGTCTAATTGTCCTCTGAATACACAAAAAATACAACACTTCCTACAGCGAAATTGCTTGTACGACAAATATGCTTCAATCTATAAATTTAGAGTACATTTGAAAATTATATTGGCTCTCAGTGTTCAATATAAAGTCTATTTTGTCTTATATTGAAGTGCAGATTTGGGACGCTCTGTGTTTATTGCAACATACACAAATAGAAGACGATGTTGTCAATAATTGTTCACGAATGCAAAGCACAGTTCCACACAATGTAGTGTTCATAGGCCCGGCAAGACGTTGGGATTCCAAGCAATAACCGAGTTTAAACCGTCCTGATACAGGAATCCAACAGCATACTACAGTAACGTTGTAGGTTTATCACAGATTTAATTCTGAAGTGCAGCTCCCAGAACTGTCAAACATTGTCCCTTTTATACTACTATCAAAACAACTCCGTTGTCACACACGATTTGATGATCATAATTGCTACCAGGTGTCCTTCATAGTATATGCAAATTCAATGAAGTTGTTTACCCATTTTCCAGCTAATTTACTACTCAACTGATGCTACTTGTTGTCAGCAATCTATGACTGGTCAATCTAATGTCGCCGACATCGGGCCAGTAAAATTAACGAACCACGTCACCACTTTACTTTGTGGCATACGGCATACAAGTTTTAACATTAATCATAGATCTTGGCTCTATCAATGTAGACATAACACATTAATTTATAATAATTTATAATTTTCTGCCTACTGAATAATGTGTAATCAAGTGGAAAGGAAATGTGATATCACAAACAGTAAACTATCACCAAGCATGTGTTACTGAAGCGTGACTGATGTCGTTATGTGGTCGCCTACTAAAACATTTGATAACACATTAAATAGAAATCTGCACACCGCTAATCGTACATCATTGCCATAATATATTCATGTGTACAGTTTTCGGACAATTACACAATATCTTTATAATTATGTTTAGTACAATTGAAACTTAGGTAGGAGACCAATTTTCTAATATCCTGAAATTTCAAATTAACAGGTATTGTCGTACGAAAGTACGATATACTCTTCGAACGCGGACGATAAAAATAGACTGTTCCCACAGGGTTTCCGAATGTTTCTAAGAAATTGGATGGAACATGAGAGAGGACATTGTTGATTGCACTAATGTTATCGTTAAAGCGTGTCGTTGGGTGTCTAAAGTGAATCCGTTGCCTTGACAACCGGCCATTTCAGGAGCTTGGTAAACATCATTCCATAAGCTATTTTTTACAACAAAAAATAGTATACATTGGAGTGAGTCGTTCATAATTGAGAGAACAGTCACAATATTCTACGTAGTAAGATTTTCCTTTCGAATTCCATTTGAAAAGCGCACATCTATCTTAAGACTTTTTTAAGATGCAGTTTATCCCTTGGACTTAATTCTTCCATCTTTATTTGAATAACAAGACGATATATATATATATATATATATATATATATATATATATATATATATATATATATATATATATATATATATATGTATATGTATATATATATATATATATATATATATATATATATATATATATGTATATATATATATATATATATATATATATATATATATATATATATATATACATATACACACCTCGGTGAGTATCAATCTGCTAAGACAGTGCTCTATACCGCAGTGGCAGAGCGCAATAGTTTTGGTAGTTCTGGAACTCTTTCTTGGTAGTAACTCGGAGTTTCACGCATAGTGCGATCATCAGATATAATATATATATATATATATATATATATATATATATATATATATATATATATATATATATATATATATATTTGTATATATATCTTTGTTTGAATGACAAGACGATAAGACTATATATATATATATATATATATATATATATATATATATATATATATATATATATATATATATATATATATATATATATATATATATATATATATATATATATATATATATAAGCTAAAGACGATGATAGGTACAGAGAGGATTACTATCACATCTATCAGCCCGAATTTGTGAAAGTTCGTTTTAGAATTTTAGAACATTAGTCAGTGTTATCCCAACCTAATTTATTTTCGTTCCAATACATTTTCAAACGAATTGAATGACTAATCAACTATCAATATGACAAGTTTGTATACTCAATTACTCCATATCTTACATAACATTTGAATTGAATCCATGTCAATTAGGATTCTTTGAGATATGTTTGACCCCACAATAGAGATTGTTACTTTTGACAATAAATCGTGACCAACATAAGGCCTATATTGATGAAGGGCTGCACAAAATGACAGTTCTTTGTCTTGTGAAATTTGCGCGTAAAGTTTGGAGGAAAGGGTATACTGTTCACTGTCTGTTGTATAGAAAATACAGTATTTCCAAATTTGAATCTCGACAGTGAAATCCCAAGGCCCATATTTTATTCTGAAAGGAATATTTAACACAGGCAATATAGGTAAAAGAAACTAGTATGCAGCATAGGTTTTTGGTTATTTTACAAATTGTGTTTTTCTAAGTATGGAGGATATACCTTTTTGAAAGGTCGTAAAATAAAGTGGCAGGCATATCATGTTTTCTTTTGTTGCAAGATTTAAAAGTATTGTAATGCTTCCATGATTAGTTCAGTTTCTGATAACAGGATTGATTGTTGAATTTATTATTCTGATCAGAAAATACAACCCACAGATAAACATTTGAAATTTCATACATTGATTTTCAGTGACGAAATTTGATAAAGCAACCAGAAAAGATAAGATGATATATAACTCTCAGTGGTTACAGGCAGACAATGGATTTAACAACTTCGTCTTTACCCGGATGCACTATTTCCTGAATTATTATTCAGCTTGTGTATTACCTTAAAAGGTATTATGTATCAATAAATCAAATCGTTGAAATCACATAATGCTGTCGGACATATAGTGAGGGGGGCATGCAGGGCTCTTTTAAGTACATTAACTGAAAAACATCTCTGGAAATTTAGAAAAATGACGTTTCAGTGATAAAGAGGATGAGTTGTCTTTGCTCTTTGAAAGCCATTACCCATCACTATTGATTATATCTGGATTATCTTACTTGCCAGCACCATTCAGAAGTAACCAAGTTATTAGCTCCCGAAGGCATTCAGAAGTAACCAAGTTATGAAAGTATATTTACGTTAATATGACATTAAAGGGTCGTTTAAGATTAAGGTATTGAGCAGGTACCTGTCGATCTCTTTACGGATAACCTTTCTACTAATGAAACCCCAAAACGTTTCATCATAAAATATTTTTGACAAGAAATGTTTTATTTCATTAGGTTGAATGATGCATTGCGATAACTGTCACAAAGCGAGATAAGGAAACCTTTTCATAAATATACTATAAAAAATACATGGGCAATGCAACAAATTTAACTCTATACAAAATTTAAGTCTATTGTTATTGGAGGGGGGAGTCGACTCTAAGGGTTTGCTGATATACCAACGGTCGTGCCGTTTTGAATGCATTTATTTGATTATCATTCTTATGATCCACGTTTGTTTGATGTGAAGTATTCTAGATCCTACGAGATGGAGATGTATAATTCTAGTGAACACAATATGAGATCTCGAGTGTGCAGACGACATCATGTTTGATTTATATTGTATTGTCAATACGCAGAATATTTAATACACGATAAGAAACTATTTTCATTACTTTTCGCGAAACAGAGAGAGAGAGAGAGAGAGAGAGAGAGAGAGAGAGAGAGAGAGAGAGAGAGAGAGAGAGAGAGAGAGAGAGAGAGACGGGGGGAGGGAAGGGACAGACAGACAGACAGACAGACAGACAGACAGACAGACAGACAGACAGACAGACAGACAGACAGACAGACAGACAGACAGACAGAGAAATACATGCCACCATGACTACACGAACTATCTTTCCCGAGCTATCTTCCAAGTTGCATGGCCTTAAGAATATATGAAATGGAGAGTTAAACAATAACATAATCTTAACATTTGCAATTACTCGTATGTAGACATTCATTGTGTAATCTGACAGCCAATCTCAAATGTCATGGCCCAAGAGGTTTTATAGTAGTTAGGAAGAAGAAACAAAATCTACATATGAATACGTAATCTTTAACAGCAGGCATAAGTCCCATTTGGTAAGGAATACATTTGGAATATACAGAGTGCCTTTAAGGTATGTGTATAAACGGTATAGTATATGTAAAATAACTTGAATATTTACGGTCATTTTCTTCCAGGGAATGTTTAACGGCAATTAAATGATAAACATTTGAGGTAGTATTTTGTCATGTTTCTTTCTACTTCCTAACGACAGAAGATCAGTGTATGCACTCACGAACACACCGAAGGAATTTAATTAAAATGAGCCAACACCCTATTATATAAGCAATCACCATTTCCCAAATACAATAACAACGTGATTGTCAACATTGCCTTGTGTCTTTGTACATATCACACACACACACACACACTCTCTCTCTCTCTCTCTCTCTCTCTCTCTCTCTCTCTCTCTCTCTCTCTCTCTCTCTCTCTCTCTCTCTCTCTCTCTCTCTCTCTCTCTCTCTCTCTCTCTCTCTCTCTCTCTCTCTCTCTCTCTCTCTCTCTCTCTCTCTCTCTCTCTCTCTCTGCATGTCGACAACGAAGCACGAGAAGAGTTAAATTATCACTACCCTGTAGACTGTGGTGTGGATATCTGATGGTGAAAACTTCAATCTGTATCTACTGAAATTGAAGAAACAGCTTTCTCATTTTGTTCCGTTCGTGCGCTGAATCTCCAATTACTTCAGTTTGTGTTACCAATAACGTAAACCTTCGTCTACACGTCGGTTCATTCATTTCGTACATAATAGAATTATAAAAATACTTTATTACCACTAGATTAAAAATTATACAACTGAACCTATCAAATGACCAAATAAAAAAATACATTAGACCAGACGTGGAAAAGGGGACAACAAATAGTTGACAAAACAACTCATTGAGTTTGACCTCATTCAATGAAGAAAAATAAACAATATATACAAGTTTACAACACAAAATACTTACAAATAATAATAATGACCATGATATAGAACTTATAATGTGAGATAAATAGTAAGATGGCATCTATTATTGGTTTAGGAGGTAGTTCTTCAACTCTGTTATAAACATATTCCTACAACAGGTATCTCGTATATGAAGGGAGTGAATTCCACATTTTAGCACCAGTAAATTTTATATAACGAAAAATCATAAGAACTAGAAATGAACGAACTTTAACAAATACAATCTCACAGTAGTTTTGGATATATTTAACATAATTTTGGATGATTACATCAGTTTGTTTTGTTCTGCAAATAAACAGAATGGTCTGTTTGTGTTTTACTTGAATATAATTTTAACCAGAGAAATCTGAACATGGTCGAATGAATTTCAAATTTTAAAATATTCACAAGATGCACAAGAAACATATCCATAAACTCTACCTTTAATTATGTCTCCATTCTTCACATATGTTGCTGAAATTAAAAACTATTTAAAGGTTTTTCTTAATTCTCATACAGGCATATCGGAAAAAAATAGTGTGTTCGATTTTATCAAGAAAAGACACCGGGTACATAAAGATTAAAACTATTTCCATATTTATAATATATTCATATAATTTTCCAATTTCATCCTCAATATTTAATTTGAAAATAATAATAATTAAAACATTCAGAATGTGAAGCTAGTAATAAACCCTGCATGTAATGATTACACAAGAACGAAACAGGCGGCCATGCATATTAGGTATTCGATGTGAGGTTTATTAATATGTTGGCATTGGCATCATTTATGTTCTAATGAACTATTGATAAAGCATACGTCAATCTTGTTATTGGTGTATTAACCCTAGGGTAGGGTTGTTTCCTGTCCTTGAAACTTTGTTCGCAAGTGATTTGTGTCTGATCTATGAAATATTCATCATCATCATCGTTTTCAGAGAGTGACAGAGAGGCATCATTGAATATAAATGTCAAAATGTAATTAAAGGGAAAAATCAATCAATGAAACTGGTTGTGGGTGGCCAACCCTTGGTGATTTCATTTCCGTTCAGCATATAACCAAAGCAATAAAGTGACACCGCCGTGTAAATATAGGCAGAAAATATTATATTAACCATTTGAAATTTAGCATAATAATCATAAGCCCCTCATATTTATGGAATATCATTTTTTTTTCGAAGGATCACTTCTGACAAATGGTTACTTCTGGACCATCACTGAAAAGAGTTCATGAATTCTGGTAAACGGAAAAACTGAGAATAAATATATAATTTTTGTGCATAATGCAATGAGGTTGTCGTTCAATCACCTACGTGTCGAAAATCCAACGAAAGGTATTTCGGTGTACCCTAATATGTCCTATCATAGAGATAACATTTGGATGTAAATTAAATACGGATATTCATATTTTAAACATTAGTGACGTCATTCTAGACGCGATAGGATTTTTCAATTTACCTAAATTCGTGTATTTGAAGACTGCAAATGATAACAACTAGATATTTCCTTTTTATTCATCAATTACATTTGTTTACTTGATTTATCTTGAGGTAACGAGAACGAGGAGAAAAATGAATACCAATAAAATGCATCTACTGGAGTAACGTGGAAAAACAATTTTCATGGATATTATATGCCAAATAAAATATACGATTGCTGGGATAATATATATGACAGAATAAAATATACGAAACTGCACCGTTGTGTTATTAGCTGTAGTTATATCTGATATCATAGAATGGTTATAGTACCGGACTACTTCAAAGAATTGTAAATGTGTTACAAAAATAAATATAATATGAGAGATTTATGTTGTAACATCACGCCATATGTTGTTAATCGACATTTTGTGATTAAACAGGAATAGTTAGAATAAGAAGATAGAGAAAATGATGATGATGATGATGATGATGATGATGATGATGATGATGATGATGATGATGATGTGAGCATTCTAAAAATATATACACCTTTGAATACATGGTACATTGTACTAATAATAATTATAATATTATTGTCGGGTCAGGCGATGTTCATCGACAGTGTATCACATCTTTTAGTTTCAAGTTATATACAGCTGAAAACACCTTGTATCTGTAGTATAATACATACCCTTCAGGTATAATTATTGATAATTCAAAGCAGATCAATAGTTAATGCATTCCAGTAAATCATTATTGAAAGAGTCGAGGAACATACACAGCTGAGATTTCTGAGTCTAATTGATAATCATACGTACTCTACAACGTCCGTCAGACTAAACTGGTTGTGTAAAGTGTTTTGTAAGAAAGTTTGGCAAAATGCAAATGCAGGACAAACATTGGTCTAATAAGGACAAAATCTAACTATTGCCATAATGGGGGCAATATACAATTTTAGCATATCTCATCCATTTCCAATGTTATAATTTGTCAATTCTTGGTCACGTAATATTAGTCTTTTTGAGCTGTTCAACGGAATTTTACGTCACTGGTCAACAAGTCTCGAACATTGCCTGTATGAGCTGTATCACAAAATAACTAACCTAATGACTGATGATGTCAAAATATGTATGTGTAGTCGTTTGTACATTAGACGAATATGGCATCACCGGCTACATATGGCTAGAATGCTAGTGTAGACAGCACGATTTTGCTATTTTCCGAGGACAAACTTGACACTCTTGTGTCAGCAAGGAGCATGGAAAGAACAAATTCGGTAATTATGAAGAGGCAGGGTTTTGTATATCTCAGAAATTGAAACTTGTGAAATTGACCAATTTTCTTTTGTCTAGAAACCTTACACCAACTGAATTGACAATATTGATATTTATGTCATACACAGTACAAATAAAAAGAAGTGTGACACGTCGGTATTTCTGCTGATAAACGACCAAGATTGTAAATGTATGTATATGATATCACGTCTTGTGTTTAATCTGGTGCTCTAACAAGGCGCACGCGTAATTAACAAATGAAAAACGTAAATGCAAGAATGGAAAATTAGAGCGTTGTGATTTTCGTTCTTTCAAATCCGCCCCGTTTTGAATTTAAAAAGTTTATATATGTGGGTGTGATAAATGTATCTTTCTTTAGAGTTAGTCTCGCTTGATTTACATTCACGTGGATAGCCGTCGACACACAGTACTGTATATATTTCAGGAATTTGTAAGGTGATGAGAAACAATTGAGGTTGAAGGAAGAGGAAATCATTTTCCGTCTCGGAACGCTGGAACCCCTTGAAATTAATAGATTATTCACGTCATTCCCAGTCTAATCATGCTTATTTTATATTTCAGGCGTGTTCTATTGGGTTCTATTTGGTGCGTGCGAATATTAGAACTTTTCACACGTATAACCAATGCTCTATATATAGTCCAGGTTCTCAATCTCGCATTAAAGTATATATAAACCATAAAAATCTCTCAAAATATTCATTTAATTAGTGCTTCATTGTATGCTATATCCCGACAGTCATAAAGTAATACAAATTAATTAGTTTATGAGGGTTCATCATTACATTTTAATTTCAAAGAAAATACATCAATTATTATGTGCCTTTCCACAGTCGTTAAACTATTTTTCTAATTAAAGGGGAACACCATGCCGGGAAATATATGTATTTTCCTCAGAAACTTTGAGAGCTGGAGAGTAGTTTCATTATTTAAAACCATAAATTGCTTACGATTGCTAAGAAACCACGAATCGAAACTTTTGTCACCTTATTGTTCTTGCAGTTTTCCAGTTATCCATGCCTATTTACATGAAGGTAGTAAGCACTTGAGAGTCATAAATATTCATATAGTTATAAAAAATACATATATCGCTTGTTTCATGGTAGAATGTATTTTGTTATTTCCACACAAAAATTGCCAATTATTAAAAACATTCATGTATAGAGCTGTGTCTGGTGACGTTTGCCTAAGGCAAACCATGAGGAGCAGCAGTTGCATGGATTCATTGAAATAATCTCTTTGTACATATCTATCCTCAGTGTACAAATTTAGAACACTTCGAAATCCAACGACTTAAATTTTAATGCCTTTTTTTTTGTTTTTCATCAAGCCAAATCTGTGCTTTAAATTTTTGATATAATAACATGATCAAATAACACCATACATTGATTTTTCATACTTCTTCTACAAAACCCTTGTATAATTTACTTATACTTTTTGAATAGCCCAAGGTTTCTTACTATAAAGAGATGAAATAAGATGATGCTTCATATATAAATTTTTTTTGCTCTCGTTTCTGAAGTCATTAACCAAGTGAATTTTCATCTTGGTTTGCTGAAGTTCTAGTCATACACAGTATTGAAATACATTACTCATATTTGCCATTTCATTTCTCCAGCTATGAACTATACATTATTAATTCCATAGTCGACATTTCACAATCAAATCTATGTGATCAATTTTGCTTTAATTTGTTAAGCTACTGAAAATAGTGCGGGAAGGAAAGAGTACAGGGATATTACTTCTTGGTGTCTTGGCAATACAGCAGGTGCAAACATATGAAATGTAACACATATATTCAGTGTCTGTATAAGGTTGTGAATAACAAATATCTTCATAACCTTTCAATGTTATTCCTGCCCACTAACACGCTATATCGAAATATGGGCAATGATGTCAAAATATTTGTCCGGCATGTGATACAGCTTGGAGATTGTTCGTAGTGTTTAGCTAGACATTAACCTATATTTACATCATCCTAAATCTATAATAATTAAAATAGTTGCAATATATAGTCGTAGCGTCTCACTTACATTGAATGATAATAATGGTTTAAATTCTAATGATTGTTTTAAAAAGTACATCGGTATATTAAAATGTAATCATCGATAAGTAACTCTTTACAAAATTTACTCTAAAAGGCTTTTTAGACAGACACGTAGTCACAGCATTGAAGTACAGGAATTGCTTAATATAGTCATTGATGCAGAAACCATATCTCTTCTTATGAATGTCTCATGAATAAAATATGTCCGAAATGACTTGCAGTATTGCCTTTTCTTGGTTTCCCTATTTTGTAACTATCAAAATCAATTATAATTGATCAATCATTTGTTTCATTATGGAACGATGTATTGTACAGGACTCTGATATGTTGAAACCAATAAGTCACCGTCTTCTCGTTTACCTGGGCATGTCAATTACTATGAAGTTTAAAGAGGATATAAAGACAGCATGGATCATACTTAAACAACGAACCAACGATCCATTCAAAAAATGTAACTGGAAAATATGCTTTATGGTGATTGAATGTGAAGGGGTAACTTAACGTCATATATCATTATGACTGAAATCTGAATCGACCAAATGTCAGCTTGTATAGTTCACACATGTTACTTCTCATCGCTAAGTGGGTAAATAAAATTAATATCTTAAATATTTGAAAAGCAATTTTCTAAATGGATAATCATGTAATGGCCATTACTATTTATTGGAGTTGTAAAAATAGCCAATTAATATTTACTTTGAAAGCAACTGTAACTGTAGACACATACTAATTTCGCCTACCACTGGGAAAGTATTACACGTTGTTGTAATTCATCTAGATTTGTATTGCCTAACAACTTTGCTTTCGAACAAGTCATGAGTTTACCTGAAGATATAAATTTGCCATGAGGATATGGGGGGGGGGGGGCATAGTTTGTAGCTAATCCTGAATATTACATTGTTTCATTTGACTAAGTTTCGTATAGGGTCTATGGCTTACCCGAGGAACTGCTCCCGCTATACTGTATGTCAATAGGCCTAACTAGAAATAACTTCAACTTTCAATCATTTTATCTACTAAGAATATAAGTTGACGGTATTACACCTCACGGTCACAATTTGTGGTTCCATTCGCATGTTTACATATTTATTAGTTGGCATTTCATTAATCCAAATATCGCAATGTCACCATATTTAAAAATTGAGTTGACAAAACATCTGCCAATATTTATTCTATAAATACCAAATCCAACGTACTTTGGCATCTTTAGTGACATTTGGAGTTATATCAGGTATCTTTTCATCCCTTGATTTTCAGTGAATACATGTAATTCATCGCCAGTGGTCAAAGTAAGAGAAGAAAACAACTAGACACATTACCAACAACGTAATGTTCGTTTAACTAATTTAGTTGCTCGATTGTGTGATTACTTGGTTACCGATAATTGGTTGGCCCCAGTAATTATTTGATCAAATTGATTTTCACACACACACGTGAAAATGTCGAATACACGGTAATGTATGCAACGAAAGATCTAAACAACACTCGCATCAAAAGAATCAGAACACATGCCCTAACATATAGAACTGGACAGGTGTAGTTAGATTGTAGAGAATGAATTCTTGGGTTGTAACGCTTTAGAAAGAAAAGCAGGTAGACAGACATGAAGGCAGGCAGACAGACAGACAGACAGACAGACAGACAGACAGACAGACAGACAGACAGACAGACAGACAGACAGACAGACATTGTAGGGAATGAATTCCTGGGTTGTAACGCTTTAGAAAGACAAGCAGACAGGCAGACAGACAGACAGACAGACAAACAGACAGACAGACAGACAGACAGACAGACAGACAGACAGACAGACAGACAGACAGACAGACAGACAGACAGAAATAAGAGGCTAAATAATATCCATATATTCAAAATACGTGTTAATAAATTCACATACAAATAATTACAATTTGGAATTGTTAGAAACTGTTCAAATTGACATAATACATCGTATACTTTCTGTTTACCACAGTGTTCCTCAATTCTTTTCTAAATGTCATGTAATAATTTAAAAAGTAATCACTAGTAATACTTTGTCTTAGTTAGAGATCATCTCTGTATTTGAGTAAATGCCTTAAGCCTAGCCTGGGATAACAGCAAGAGACTGTGTATTCATAGTCTACCAATATTGCGATGAGGGAAATATCTGTAGAATACATTTGAGAAGTCAGTATTAAGCCTTTGACAAGCCACATGAACACATGATATACTTCAGCAACGTTTAGCTTTTCTGGCGATCATCCAAGTGTGGTTTCTATGAAATAAATCGGATTGTGGTGACATCAGAAACAGTATGGATGTGATAAAGGTATTTTCGTACGGCTAGGAAACAAATACAGAATGATTGTGAATTGATTCATGTAACATGTAGTAGTAGTTTCCAGTTCACTCAACACATGGAACATAGATAATAAACGTGCATTGGTGTATGTTAATATTATTCATAATTATAATTTCTTATGCCCCAGTGAATTTCAACTGTAATTAATTGAGCACTGTTTACGGTTGAATCAACTCCTTGTTTGTAGATTAAAATAAGGTAGTTGTCAATATATACATTATCTGCAATTATGCTTCTCAGGACGTCTTCAAATATAATGTTGGAGTGCAAAAAGCACAATGAAGAGAACGAATCAAACTGTAAATCATGAAATGTTACTGAGTTAAAATGATATGTCACTTATTCCTAATTCCCTTATACCAACAGACTTTGATTTGAAATAATAATTATTTACTTTTCCCTGATCTACCAATTAAATTAATTGCAGGACATGAATGTCGAGGTCTTCAAATGCAATTTAGATGAATTATACACACAAAGTGGAAAAACTGAATGCTTGCAAGGGAAGGGCGTAGGAATAAATCCTAAGATGGTGTTTCGCCAACGTTATACAGACAAACCCCTACGAAACTTTACTGGAAACATCCTTCATCGGTTACCGCTTCCTGTCGAACGTTTCAAGTAATGCTGCAATTACTAGCGTTCATATTGGATGTGTCACTGTAACAGTAAACAATAAAAACGTCACCATATATGTATGCTACATATTTTGCTGTTGTCAGATAATCTGAAACAACCTCGCAACATGTATGGTTCAACCACCAACTCTATAACAACACAAATTAAAGGCCAAGTTTATAAGAAAACAAAGAGCACTATATATTTACAATAGTGATGCATGCCACCATCTTGTTTACAAGTCAAAGTCTTCGCAAGCAAATAATCAAAATTAAACATGGCCGCCAGTGATGGCAGTGATAGTTTTGGATATGAATACCGTACACACAGAAACGTTATTCGGGTGTTATTTCCGTGTTTTTTACAGACTGGTCATGTTGGAGATTCTGATTTGTGTAAATTATGAACCGGAAAATGTTGCATAATCTCTGACACACACACTTCATATCAAGTGTTCGTGAAAAGTGCCTCTGTAATTATAATGTCAACCAAACTATTCCAAGGGTTCACTTACTTTCTCTTCCGGCAAATACACGGGCTTTGTACCAAACTCTTTGAATTGACCACTAAGGATTCAGTCTCATACTTATTAACCTACTCGTATGCTCTCTCCATGATACAAATTAATGGTTTGCAAAGAACACCAGACTATGAGCTACGTCTATTATTGATACACAATATTGTCCTTCTAAGCTACAGTCACGTATCATTACACCAACACAGTAACATAAGAGCTTGTTGAATGATATTCAGAAGGTGGAACCTGCAGAAAAAATACTACAGCAGTTAGAATGTTAGGTCTGGCTGCTATACTTTGCCAAGGTTCACAGACATGGTTTGTTGCACATGCGTATATGTCTTCCTCGCCTTCGAATACATTAATTTGCATGTAGTACCTATCCAATCAAGTTAGACACAATAATCTATCTCAGACGATATCCGACTTCGGAGACATCTATACGCTTTCCACAACACCAGAAGAAAGCGACTCTATATTTTGCGTTTTTGACTCTTCTATTGCGTCTATTAGGGTTCCTGCAAACGAACAATCCATCGAAGTATACGTTTGATACAACAGGGCGTTGCGAGGTCCAAAAATGGAAAATTTCTCAATCTTTATGAATGATACAATGCTAGTAGATGGTAACATGACGACAACGACGGCTTACCCAAATTATTTTATTATCCCAAGGATACAGGATCATCTTATTAAAATATTGACAGCGGTTTTCGCAATAAGTGTCGTCCTTTCGTCCGTCGGCAACGTCGTAGTCGTTTGTGTAATGACATGTGCGAGAAGACGTAAAGCGTCCCTAAACACACTGATGCTTAACTTAGCAATGTCAGACTGGACACTTGGGTTACTGTGTTTACCGTTTTTGTTCGCTGGAACAATGATGGGTGAGTGGATATTTGGCAAGGTGATGTGTGCAGTGGTTCCTTTTGTCTGGAAGGTAAGATGCACAGTTCATATTTTGCATTGATTCACCTTACTAATATCTTCTTCATTGTATTCATTGAATGTTTCATAATCTTGCCAAAAGAACATTATTCTCATCAGCCTTTTATTGAATTGATGCCAAAACATAAAAATGTACATCTTTAAACTATTTTATAATTGTTTTACATAACATTCTACACAAAATAAATTGACAATTTTAAACTATCAATATATTTCAGCAATCAAAAGTGTAACTCCTTTTTACATTTTAAACCATGCGGAAACATTTGTTACTAAAATTGTGTCCTAATATTAAATTTCTTTTTCGTGCAAAGCACATACAACTACAGACCATACGATCTACCATCACATTTTAAACATGGGTATATTCTAATCTAAGTACATTCAGACAAATGAAATGGATATATCCCATTGTTCTAAGTTACAAAAGTGAATACCCCTACTATGCAGTCAGATATAATTGGTATTTTCTTTAATTCTGTAGTGGTGTTAGATAGAAAATGCATCGATAAATACGCTTAGAAGATAAGAACAATTCAAAACGTTTTGACGTGCAATTCTATGAGGGCATTAATGTAAAGTGATGCAATACAAACACCTAAATTTAGAATACACAAGGTATGAGTCACCTTACAGTATGTAACATTCTTGTACTAGTAAACAAGAAGAATATGCTGGTTCTGAATAAAGATGAACGCAAAAATGAGAAAAAAGAGAAAAGTACATACAT
Source organism: Glandiceps talaboti (assembly GCF_964340395.1). NCBI lineage: Eukaryota > Metazoa > Hemichordata > Enteropneusta > Spengelidae > Glandiceps > Glandiceps talaboti. The sequence continues at coordinate 814,640 of NC_135561.1, read as the reverse complement.
ACATACATACATACATACATACATACATACATACATACATACATGCACACACGCACGCACGCACGCACGCACGTACGTACATACATACATACATACATACATACATACATACATACATACATATATTGCTCGATATCAGTTCGTGACTACAGTGTTTACTATCACTTTTATCGTAACTATTTCCTGTTTTCCATGGCAACCAGTCAGTCTTATTCCAGAATCAACAGCCCATTAAATATGTTCTGGTGATAGTTAGAATGAAGCAGAGCTGTAAATGATTGCTATGCCTATGGCGTTTGCGGTTTCCTTTGACGTGTTGAGTTGGACACTAAAACATCTTACCGTCAAAATCAATTAAGCGTGTCTTTTTAAGTATTTACTATGGTTGTGTTCAGTAGAATGAAGTAGACTGGTCGGAACATACTCTACCCAGAAGCACTCCGTTTTGCTAATTACAGAAACTGTATAATGATTGGGTTTACTTCGACGTTAAATCCCAATGCAAGTTAAAACTATTAGCAACGGTCGATAATGTCGGAGTAGTTTAAGTACCCTGAAATAAATCAGTAATATTATAAATTAGTTGAAACTGACCTTTTAAATAGATTTCAAACAGGCTTCGACATCGGGAAATTTGACTGAAATATGCGAATAACTTTTTTCGTAATTATGTTTTAAAATTTAGATACAAATATGCTTGACAATTAACTGCACCGAGAAAACTCGCGTTTTGTTTGCGGTTTCTTGGATCATACAGTGATGTTAAATAATGAATGCATAGACTAAGACTAAGCGATGGCTAACTTTTCTATTCTGTAACTCCCTCCCCTTTAAATAAATAATTTCATATTTTCATTTGGAACGTGGGTAGGCTTGCGTAACGTGTTCTATATATGAATTCAGTGCAGTTGAGCTTAATCATCATTATAAGACTTGACACTATTGTTACGTTTTGGGATAGCTTAATGTAACGTTTCAGTGTCTAAGTGGTGTAGCTAGTTGTAAGTAGATCAGCAGAAAATAAACGATTTTCCTCTCGATTGTCTACTCTAACTATCTTCTAGGGTACCAGGATCATAAGAGCTTGTCTAAGTTAGGAATTAGCCACACAGGTATCGTCACTCTCTTACACTCAGGCACACCAACAGTTGAATTGTTATCTCTACGATATTTACCGATATCTCAAAATAAATGGCATTTGCAAAATTTCCTTTCACGTTTGTTTTGCGACGAGCTTCACAACTTCTTTTACTAAAAAGATATCACAAATTTCCATTTGTATAGAAATCTCGTTCTTGAGGCGTATCTCTCCATCATTAGAAAACAATTGGCAAACTTGAAATCTCGCAATTTATTCAGCACTTGTACATATGTTGTAGGCGTGAGAATACTTACAGTTCTTCAACTGGTGTACTTGAAATGTTCCTGAATGCAATTTAAACGGCGTTGACGTCAATTTGTCCTTTTTTACCGTAAACGTTTGCTTTTTTGTGCAACTTGAGTTACCAAACGAAGTACTAATGACCGCATGCTGTCAGAAATCATGAGCGTGGAGATCTGAAAAGTACTTCTGTGAAAATATCAGTGAAGAGATTTCACTTTACATTAAAAGTGCTATTAAAAGAGTTGATAATAAAAACACTTATTGTGTTTAAATGGAATTTTAATGTATCTGATATTAAGAAAATGAAAGCACCATTTTTACCTGACCTGTTATTGTATAAATTTGTTCATCTTTTTCGCATTTATTTTAACATTAGATATAACTCTAGCACAGTCACAGTGATGTTCAAATTATTAGATTTTACCATTCAAGATTTAATAATAATAATAATACATACTTTATTAGTCAAATCAAAATCAAATAAAAGAACACCTGTGTTTGATTTCAATTACAGTCAAAAAGACATCTCAACTCTTGAGGAGGTAGATAAAGCTGTTATATCGTAACGTAAATTCTGTACCTATTTAAATACGGTGGTCGACAGGAAGTCTCATTTGGAGTGTACTAAACTTGAATTTATTCCATCCGTATCTAACAACTAACATCTCTAACATTAATCTTTATAAAATTTTATATACTATATAAATATATATCTTTATAACGGATTCAAACATATTTTAACGTTGAATAGGATAGCGTGGTGAGTTCCATACGGATAAATTTTAATGACATTTCAGAGACTAACCAATCAATTTCAAACCATAACAAATTCAATCAAACTATCGAGATATTCAGTCAACTTAATTAGAATTATTTGTAACACCTGTGTTTGCGTTCGTCTTGGCAGCCTTAGGGTTCATGAATACAATTAAGATACAGAGAAAACAGAATGGTTTCTGGAAATTTCATTAAAGAGATTTCGAAAGGACTTCTAGATTTCTCATGGTATGATCAGCTAAGATGATAGCAGATAGATATTGTGGGTAGAATGAGTACTAGGCGGATTTTATTTTCATAATTATGATTGTAAAGATTTCAATAGGTACCACACTATGAATCAATCAAAATGAGGTACATGAACAGGTTAATCAAATGAGGTACATGAACAGGTTAATCAAATGAGGTACATGAACAGGTCAATCAAATGAGGTACATGAACAGGTTAATCAAATGAGGTACATGAACAGGTCAATCAAATGAGGTACATGAACAGGTCAATCAAATGAGTTACATGAAAAGGTCAATCAAATGAGGTACATGAACAGGTCAATCAAATGAGGTAAATGAACAGGTCAATCAAATGAGGTACATGAACAGGTCAATCAAATGAGGTACATGAACAGGTCAATCAAATGAGTTACATGAAAAGGTCAATCAAATGAGGTACATGAACAGGTCAATCAAATGAGGTAAATGAACAGGTCAATCAAATGAGGTACATGAACAGGTCAATCAAATGAGGTACATGAACAGGTCAATCAAATGAGGTACATGAACAGGTCAATCAAATGAGGTACATGAACAGGTCAATCAAATGAGGTACATGAACAGGTTAATCAAATGAGGTACATGAACAGGTCAATCAAATGAGGTACATGAACAGGTCAATCAAATGAGGTACATGAACAGGTCAATCAAATGAGGTACATGAACAGGTCAATCAAATGAGGTACATGAACAGGTTAATCAAATGAGGTACATGAACAGGTCAATCAAATGAGGTACATGAACAGGTTAATCAAATGAGGTACATGAACAGGTCAATCAAATGTGGTACATGAACAGGTTAATCAAATGAGGTACATGAACAGGTCAATCAAATGTGGTACATGAACAGGTCAATCAAATGAGGTACATGAACAGGTCAATCAAATGAGGTACATGAACAGGTTAATCAAATGAGGTACATGAACAGGTCAACGGACAAACATGAAAAGTACATGACAAGGAATGTTTCTTCTGATGTTCCATATATCGAAACATAACTGAATGTAACCTGTATTTGCTTGTTGTTGAAGCTGTTTATCTTGTTTGTTTATAGACAACTTTCTGTATGTATGTATGTACAATAACAATTGTTTATGCATTGTTTTAGTTCTTTACAGTTTATTGGCTTACAGACATAGGCTTGAGCTATATTTTTTCATGTTATTTTTTCAAGTAGAAAACACAAGTTGTTTTAGTAATTCAAAATCCAAAATACGTATCCCTTGACCACGTTAAGGAGACAATTATTGTGTAAACATTTATCAGTATTTATCAATAATACATTGATAAGGTCACAGCAATCGAAAAGCTCTTATGTGCATTATTTTTATATCAATTATCAGGTTGCCCAGATTGTGAGTATATTTACAGTGACCGTTATTGGTCTGGACCGATACTATGTTGTTATGTACCCCTTGAAGCGGAAGTTGTCGATGAAGGGAAAGAACATTATAATAATTGTGATCTGGGTTGCTGCAGCTGCTTTGTCAAGCCCACAATGCATATATGCTACTCTTGGAGAAAGGTTTACTCATGAAGAGAACAGAACTTTCTATATCTGTTATGGACACTGGCCAAGTGTAAACTACAAAGAGATGTATGTATGGTTATTATTCACGTTGACATACCTTATTCCTTTAATCCTTCTGAGTACATGCTACGTTCAAATAGCTTTGAAACTTTGGAGACGCACACTGCCTGGACACATTGACGCTCAGAGAGACAGAGAGCAGGAGGCTACTAAACGAAAGGTAATTATATATAAAAAACGCATTTGGTTGTACATTTTAGTACACCCAGAGATATGTGTGTGTGTATATATATATATATATCAATCTGCTAAGACAGTGCTCTATACCGCAGTGGCAGAGCGTAATAGTTTTGCTCAAAACTATATATATATATATATATATATATATATATATATATATATATATATATATATATATATATATATATATATATATATATATATATATATATATATATATATATATATATATATATATATATATAGTTTTGGTAGTACTGGAACTCTTTCTTGGGTGTAACTCGGAGTTTCACGCATATTGCGATCATCAGACACAGACAGAGTTCCAGTACTACCAAAACTATTACGCTCTGCCACTGCGGTATAGAGCACTGTCTTAGCAGATTGATACTCACCGAGTTATATATATATATATATATATATATATATATATATATATATATATATATATATATATATATATATATATATATATATATATATATATATATATATATATATATATATATATATATATATATATATACCGGTATATATATATATATATATATATATATATATATATATATATATATATATATATATATATGTATATATACTCCTTTTTGAGTGTCTATATATCTATTTTCATATATATGTGCGTGTGTGTGCGCGCGCGTGTGTGTGTGTGTGTGTGTGTGTGCGTGCGTGTGTATCGTACTATATATATGCCATATTGCATAGCGGGATAAATATAATCATTCAATGAATAAAAATTTGTGTAATCGATAACTGAATACTAAAAACAAGACGTGTAATTATCCCTTAATCTGTTAGTTCTTAAACACATGCAGACGGATCTCTGTGTTAAGTGATATGTTTTTTATAACAATGAAGACGCTTAATACTAATATGACTATGTAAAACAAAACGTGTATGATCTAATACTGATTCTTGTCCAGTTCTTGTAATATCTGTTCAGATTATCCTTTTAGACAATAATACATAAATGTTTTAGGTAAAATATTATGTTCAATTGTTTTATTTCAGGCTATACGTACACTTATATCCCTAATCATATTATTTGCCGTGTGTTGGTTACCTGTTAACTTCTACAACCTGTTTGTGATAACGTACAACCCAGTCTATCTACGGACACACTGGGAAAACACAGTTACATCTCGTGCCTGTATCTTCATATGGTTAATCCTGTCTGATACCGTCTTTAATCCCATAGCGTATGTGTTCCTCAGTGAAAACTTTAGAGTAAGTATACAAATGTATTTTTAACCTATGATTTAAAAAGTCTAAAGAAGTAAATCGGCTTGAATGTAGTGTGTCGGAAGTTTTGATTGCACTACATCAGTGCTTATACTCGCCATAAACGTAGCAATGTCGGGGATTTGCTTTGGACGTTCGTAATGATGGCACATCAAGTGAAACGTATTTGATTTTAAAATACGCGAACTCGCTAATTGGCACAACTAACATCATTGAAAGTATAGAATTCTACTGAATTCAATGAATAGCCCACAGAATACTATAATTTTGTTCATCAATTTGGGGTTTCTACTATTCTTTATCTAAAATAATATGTCAACGTTACAGTACTGAATCTTCAACAATTACTAATAAGACTGGTACAAACGGGATTTGTAACACTCTTTCAACGTAGTATTACTTGGTAATAATCCCTTTTCATTGTATATTGTGTGATTGATTCCAAAGTAAGTGAAGCTGATGCACAAATGAATGAAATAGAACACAATGAGAGTGAATTCTTATAAGATTATATCAATACTTTGCCTATCCCAGTTATTATGCTTTCACAAATTTTATGTGTTATTGTGTTTTTTATACATATCACAGAAGAATATTAAGATATTGGTTGTCCGTATCAAAAGTTCACTTGGTATGGATGTGGAATACCCCTACTCCGATGGATCGTCAAATGCTACGTATACAACACGATTTCGTGTAAAACAATCAGAATCAGTACCCATGAAGACACTTTGAGATGAATGGCTGTGATGGAAACCAGCAATAGAGGTGCCATAACCCAGTTTGTTTTCTTGTTCCATTGTATTAAAACCCAAAGATCTGTAGAACAATGTTCTACCTTTGTCGGACTACATGTTTTTTTCCAACTACATGATTGTTTAAGTATACGCATTTTCCTTGAGTACTGATCTCTTAGTCTTATTTCACACTTATTCTGCTTGCTTTATAACCATAAATTTATATTATTTGCCAATAATTTTCTTCGTTCAACCAATGAAAATACGAGTGACCTAAGGGGACTTTCACATTTCGAACACAGCAGTGCCAGTGACGTACACACGCGTTGTCGTGACATAGAACGACCAGGCTATAAATTCCATATTTATTTGTTCAACTTGGTTCGTGAATGGTATAACGAATCATCTATTCAGTTATATCATTTAGGTACCTACGATAGGGATGTTTAACCTTTGTTGTCCGTTTTATCTTTTTTCTAGCACGTGCTTTAAAGTGTAAATCAGCTGTATGCCTCTTTCTCCTATTCAGTACTGAAAACGTGTTGAACTAGAACAGTAAGATACATTGTTTACAGTTCAATGGGTTTGAACAAAATATTTTATTGAGATGTATGGCATATGATATACTTCGAAGAAACTTTGAAGAGATGATAGGTCAACTGTACACATTACGGCAGCATACGTTATTACAAGTTTGTCACGTTTGGTGCAATTAAATGAAAACTGTGAAGCAATTTGAGGCGTTGGGAGAATAACACGAAAGTACTATGAAGTGTGAATAAAGACATTAGAAAGTATTACATAACGCCTTCTGTTCGATACACAAGACTGAGATCTTACGCATTAAAATTGAACAACCGTTTATCACAGACACCCGAACAGTACTAGTTTAAATTTACTAGTAATTTAAAACGTTTCATCAACACTTGTACAGTATGACAATACAGTAAGAATCAGCCGTTCAAAATTTAATGGAATGAATTCACTCAAAAATATACAGTATATCATATGTTTACCACTACATGTAATACTATATCAAATTATCTTTAGTAGTATCTTATGTAATCTAGTATTTAAATAATTAATAAGTCAAGTCAGAACTGCTTTCTTTAAGGGAAATTTTGATTACTTGTGTAAACATTGATGTTGAATTAGTTTATATCATACATATTTTAACAAACTTTTAAATGTTTTCTTTGATGTTACGACTTTCAATATTGAACTCCTTTAAATTTTATTCATTTTAATGAACTTCATCAGCATATTAGCTAAATATATACATTACACACAGTAGAAATCATTCATTCAGGTTTGACAGGTCCCAGGTATACAACAGGCTGGTACAACCATGACAGGTCTTCAAATCTGTTGCTGCAGTCCTGACTGAACAGAACTACCAAAACCTTGTTACAACTGATGACGTAGTAGCCAACCTGTAACGTACCAACCCGATAATGTTACAGTATGTGGTAAAGATTTACTGATAATGTATCAATTGTCCGATAATGTAGTAACATTTTCTAACCGATAATGTAGTAACGATTTACCGGTAACGTATTCATTTTTTAACTGATAATGTGGTAAAAATTACCGATAACGTATAACTGGTATACTACCCAGCTAAACCTTAAGGTCATTAGAGTACAAGAATTTCCTAAACTAGACTACATTTTATCACATTTTTGCCTCTGGCACCAATCACCACTGTTATCCATTTCATGCAGCAGATGTTATCAATTTATAAGAGTTTATTGATAGCCATTGATTTGGCGATAAACAGGCATCAACATTATTTTAAATGGAAATGCGAAATTGGGTTTTGATAAATGATTTGTTTAAGTTACAAGTAAATTGCACTGTATCACATAGGTTGTGATGTTGAATAAATAGACTCTTTAATTTTACTGTATTAGTGACCTTTTGATCAGTGGTGATGACAGCTATATGACTTCTTGCCGCCGTTTGGACTATAAATCGTTAGATACTTAGTAGTCGGACGTGTCATCACCATAATTACGTATCGAAGCTTTGTTTTTGTTTTTTTGTAGAAATCTAACGAGTGTATCAGTGACTTACTGTAAGATCTGTTTCATTTTAAGTAATATTTGGTGAAATACAATATTCTATTAAAGTTGATATACTATTCTCTTTCGTCTCATTTATGATGAGGGTAACAGGACAAATGCCCCCGGACAAATGCCCCGTAGGATAATGACCCCCCGGACAAATGCCCGTAGGACAATGCCCCCCGGACAAATGCCCCGTAGGACAAATGCCCCATAGGACGAATCCCCCCCCCGGACAAATGCCCCGTAGGAAAAATGCCCCCGAACAAATGTCTACAGTAGGACTATGTCACACGATTCAACCAAGAAAGGCTTGTTTTTTAGGGTTACTTAGCATTTCTACTATAGTGCGATTGAAAGACGTGATTTCAGGCAGTGTACTTAAAATTAAAAGTATGGTTTTATCACTTAGTATTTATACAATCAGATTCCAGAGTTCTACACAAATTGTTTTACCGGGAGCGTTTGTCCGGGGGCATTTGTCCTACGGGGGCGTTTGTCCGGGGGGCATTTGTCCGGGGGGGGGGCGTTTGTCCGGGGGGGAGGGCATTTGTCCTAGAACATTTATACAACACTCTGTTCTATCCCTTTAAATCGACACCGATATCCCTCGTACAGAATGTAAATAATGTAGTCACTAGCTTGACTTCATGAACACTACAATGTTTTTATTGGAAACACTACCGTGTATAGATCGTTTGACAGTCGTCGAGTGCTAATGTGATGAAACGGCAGCGCCATATAGAAATAAATTGTTGGGTGTAAGTCTTCTTTCAGTGAAAAGAAGAGGTACTCGACATTATTAACAGCTTGTCTTCTTTTCCAAAGTACGGACCCAATGTTAAATTTGAACATTCCATTGAGACTACCACAGATCTCAATCGATTATGCTTACAATACGAATGGAATCACATACTTTTAATAGTTACGCTGAATATATTATTTATTTGATATTATTTGATTTCCTTTCTGTTTTGCATTGTAGTCTTTATATATATATATATATATATATGTATTTCTCAGCTGTTTTTTGCTTTTGGCTCACGTGACCTCCTGTATTCGTTGTTATGTATTTATGTAACCCTCCTCCGGGGGTAAACGGAGGTATGTTCCGTTATTGGAATAAAGAAAGACTATACTATACTATACTATACTATACTATACTATACTATACTATACTATACTATACTATACTATGTTATGCTATACTATACTATACTATACTATACTATGCTATGCTATACTATGCTATACTATGCTATGCTATGCTATGCTATGCTATGCTATGCTATGCTATGCTATGCTATGCTATGCTATGCTATGCTATGCTATGCTATGCTATGCTATGCTATGCTATGCTATGCTATGCTATGCTATGCTATGCTATGCTATGCTATGCTATGCTATGCTATGCTATGCTATGCTATGCTATGCTATGCTATGCTATGCTATGCTATGCTATGCTATGCTATGCTATGCTATGCTATGCTATGCTATGCTATGCTATGCTATGCTATGCTATGCTATACTATACTATACTACACTATGCTATACTATACTATACTATACTATACTATACTATACTATGCTATACTATACTATACTATACTATGCTATACTATGCTATGCTATGCTATTAACAAGCCCATTTTTAAACATGGTATTTTCTTTTGTTGGATAACAAAAGGGGTTCCCTTCTATTTGTTTGGTTTTAATACTCTGAATGAATATGCACTCCACATATTACTAGTAGTGACCAGAAGCTACTAGTAGTGACCAGAAGCTACTAGTAGTTACTAGTAGCCAGTCATGACTACGAGTACAAGTGTGCTGTTTGAAATTAATATGTCCATGTTAACGGAATATGGTATTTTTCCGGATTATGAATTTCTTTCATTTGAACGATAAAATATTATAATACGATATCTAAAATGTGTATTCATGATCTAGAGTAGACAGGTCATGCCATAGATACTGAGTTACTCCTCGTCAGGTCACCCCAGAACGATTTCAGGCACAAGAAAATATCAAACGGCAAGTTCAATCTTGAATTATCTGGCTATTACAGTAAGTTTGTTCCAACCTTACAAGTTTTGATGTTTTGAAAGATTCTTGTGAGTAGTTAGCACAATCTTTTAAGGCTCTCACATTTCAGCACATAGCTCGTTGAGGGACAATTCAATAATGCGAGTTTAAAGTTCACATTTGACATTGCGATGACACTTTCCCAGATGTTTACGCACGCAAGATGTCACTGACTAGACATAAAACACACTCTGCCCATAGACATTAGAGAGTGTTCTCATTGTGGAAAAGGGTACCGTACAGTAATCTGAGCAAACGGGGAGCTTCAACCAATTGCTTATGGCGCGACAGGGTCATAAGAAGTAGCCAGTCAACCACTCATTTATTTAAACAGAGTTACATATGTTTATAAGAAAATTGATGAGACGAGACTTGTATATACATAGTAAGTACACCTCCCTGTCAATTACGAGTAAACAAGGTAGGGTTAGGTAAACAAAGCATGGCGCAGACCACCTGAGTCTCGATTTAATTAACATAATGTAAACTTTAACAGAACATTCTCGTACACAAATCGAAAATCGAATAGTTTTATTTTTCATAAGATTCGAGCAATTCTCTTCTGTGTATTACATTATGTAGAGATATTGCATAATTACGGTTGAGCAGCGTCTCATTTTCCATATATTTACTGAAAGACACGGGTACATAACACAAATTTGTCTGGCGTAGTATGTAACAAAGCCACTGCGTTGGTTTTAACAATTAACTTCCACAATTTCACTCTCTTCGTTTTCTCTGCGTATGAGTTTGTTATAACTCACACTTCATCAGGTTATGTATGTATGTATGTATGTATGTATGCATACGTGTATGTATCTATGTATGTCTGTATGTATGTATGTATGTACATGTATGTATGTATGTATGTATGTATGTATGCATGCATACGTGTATGTATCTATGTATGTATGTATGTATGTATGTATGTATGTATGTATGTATGTATGTATGTATGTGCGTGTGTGTGTGTGTGTGTGTGTGTGTGTGCGTGCGTGTATAGTTGTGTTTGTTAGACACACTTACTTTGGTGGTCTGTGGCTCAGTTAGACATACTGTCTCTTTATGTATTGTAGTAAATTAATTTCTACTGGTCCAATCTTCTTATCTGTTACACCAGCCGTGACATTACCTGCCATGGAGGTTATCCAAACTGCCACTTGAATACCTGTAAAAGAATTCGATGGGGTTTCCATAGCAAAGGCACATCGGAACGCAATACGCAGAAATAAACGGTGCCAGTTTATTCTTTATATGGACGTCTTTCACAAAACCTTTCGTTCAATTATTAAAGTCCCTCGTTTCACAGGATCCCATCTTAAGTTACACGTACACGTACACAATTGCAATTAACCATTAAGGTGATTGGTTGTTAAGGTAACACACGGGATTTTAAATGTTATATTGATTCAACCTTTAACAACGGAAACGAATACTTTGCTGGTGCCAGGATTCCAACATCACTGCATGTGCGTAATCCATGATATCCTGTATACAGCATATTATGCAAGCTTATTTTCCCAATTTACATGTATATATACCATTAGTTTCCTTTTAAGGTCTCTGTTTCATTACAATATTGTGTATTCATGATAGATTATGTGTGTGTCTGTTTTCATTCAAACTTTGTGTATTCATGATAGATGGTGTGTGTGTGTCTGTTTTCATTGTAATTATTTGTGTTTTGATGATAGATGGTTTGTTTCTAAAGTACATGTATATGTCGAAATGTGTTTGACGGTCATTTTCCTTTTAAGGTGTCTTTTTTCATTTTAATAGTAAATGTTGTCATGATGCATGGTTTGTTTCACACATACCTCTATTTATGTATCATTGATAGATGAGCTAACAAATAAACAATACATCTGTGTCACAATAGTAAATACAGCCTTTCCTATGAGTAGATTAATAACACCATCTGCTAAGTGATCTCATGGGGAGACCGTAATGACTATTTTGACGTTTGTCCAATGTCGTTCAAATGGCCGAAGTCATTTATCGTCATTCGCTCACTTCTATGACATTTGCTTTTATTCTGTAATTTTGTATTCCAGGGAGCAGCTTAGAAAGTCTTCAATTTTATGAACATACCAGTACTTGATTTAAAATGTCCTTTGCCTTTCTCTACAAAGTAGATTTGCAGTATAATATAATAATGCAAGCGAGGAGAAGCTGTTGAATTATAAAAGACTGGCATGACATAAGACCGACTTGGTTCATTAGGGACGGTATGGCTACAGGTCGTTACTGTACAGGAAAGTGATTGCACCGTTACTAGTATGATCGCCAGACATGAAGAGCACATGATTTGTACATGATATATTGAGGGCCATTCAAACTTAGAAAAGGCAGAGTAGTTACACATACAAAATTGATGAGCCTATTATGAACAGTTTCTCTATAAAATATTACGAGGTATAAGGAAATATATACCATGCTATACCATGCTTAAAATTTTATCATGTCAAGTCTGTACAGTGAAGTGGTTTTTATAAGTGCAAACACTTAAACAGAAAAAAAACACGGGTCGTGTAATCTTCTATTGGGTTGTTACTAAATTTAAGAGTTTAGGGGCAATGTGAGAATATTAACTCTGTATGATACACTTAAGAATTGACTGTTTTATTCCACATAGTAAACTGTCGTCACTCTTGTAGACATACATGTAAACGTGTATGATGTATAGATAATTCGCGTTATCTATGCATTATATAATTGCCATTATTACAGCAAACGCGGCATTTTCTATTTATTGTGAATCTAAAGGTGATTTATGTCTATGTAGGTTTTCTACATTTTTACTGTTCACTGTTTAAAATCACACGATATTTTGAGTAGTTAGAAACCGTTTACGCATTCACATCGATGAATATTTTACAAACTATTCTTTTCGAACATTTACGAGAAAATAAAACGTAGGGCGTTAATAATTTCCAATTTCAAAGGCTTACAGCTTCACATTCTTTTTTTATGACATCGTGTCCAACCGGTGACATAAATTTAATATACAAATATCTAGAAACGACAGATTACGAGTAATGTTCATGTGCTTTGATATGGTTATACAACAGGGGTTTGTAAGCAACTTAGTATATTGAACATGATAAAGTAATGAAGGTTGAATATAATAGAACCCCTTATCTCAATTGGGAAAATAACTCACTGTACAATGTATTTGCATATTATCTACAACAAAGAGAGAGGGGAGGGAGGGAGACAGACAGACAGACAGACAGACAGACAGACAGACAGACAGACAGACACGAAACGACGCGCGCAGAGAGACAGAAAGAGAAAGAGACAGACTTGGAGACAGAGAGAGATATGTGTGTCTTCGTATACTGTTTTAAGCATTTGGTACATATGTATTTAATATTCATTTGTCCTAGCTTGCTAAATATGTACTAGTCGAACAGAAACGGTATTGAATGCTGTATAGTCTCGTGTGACTACGAACATTTCAACCTGTCAACAAGTCATACTGTATTTACCTTTAAGCAGCTGTCCTTGGAAACATATGACAGTTTTATGTATTATGTCTACCAATGTTCTCCTACCATGTCGACTTCAAAGCAATTGGTTTTGTGTTCATGCTATAGTCAAGGTATTATCAATGCACCCCAATTTCCTTACCTATGACGTCAATTGCAAATCCGCTTTTTTTACAGGATATGTGGGTTTAAAGAGCACAGCTCTGAAATAGTTGTCATTTCAGCCATAAGATGGTGAATTAGAGATATATTACCTTGACATATGTGGAAAATCTTGAGCATAAGCAACATTAAGGCGTTAAACATCTCAATTTGCAATGATCAAACAATTTGCAGAACAATATTAAACATCTATGTTGTACCGCAGGTATTAGATGTCTTCAGCTGAGACATGTATACAAATGCTTCATAATTTTTACTACCCGTAAGGGGAGGTTATGTTATGCTTTTGTCTGTCTGTGTCCGTGTGTATGTGTGTCTGTTTGTCTGTTTGTTTGTCTGTCTGTCTGTCTGTGGACACGATATCTCAAAACCTACTTGTAATGAAACTTACTACTCATCTTCAATATGCTAATGGAAAGAACATGTTAGATTTAGGTAAACATTTAATGATGAACATTAGTTCGTCATTTGCATTATTGATGGTTAATTAATTCTTAAGAATGCATGCTTCAAATTCAATATGATTTAGTACATACATTAAACATAACACAACGCATTTGATACAGCGTTAATGCATAATTTCCATAATTAATAATTTGGTACATATGTTAACTATGACAAAGACCATATATCCTATAGAGTGTGTTGATTTAGCTTAAAAGTTTAATACATAATTTACATAATTAATTATATATTGCTATTGTTGTTTGCCGAAACCGTGCCCAGTAAGGTGATACTTACGTTTAAACACAAATCATGCTTATTAGGCTGCATACCATAGAATTAACTAAAAAGACTTATAAACGTCCAATGTTTCGTCATATGTGATTCACCTTTCTGTGTAACTGCACATAATTCCAACACCATCGCAGTCAGTCAAGGTTCTTGAGCATTACTGTAATTTGCGTTGATCGAGTTGACATTTTATTGCCCAAAACTCGTTGTAATGAGTGTATCATATTATTAAATTATTTTTTGAATCGCAGCAAATTGATATTGCTTTATGATGAATAATGACAGTTCTTGGTGAGTGACGAAATGTAAGCATAATGATGTCCATTGTGATATACAGTAATATAATGAAAGCGCCATCATAGTCAGAATAAAAATAATGTGTTCCTTAATTTGTCTGAAAGGGTACATGTTCAGTTGTATAGCAATTTAATTCGTGACAGTGACTACATGATTATTGGAACAGTTTGAGTGAAAAACGCTCATGACATTGTACACATATCGAGGTGTAATCTTTAGTTTTAATTTCTGGAAAAAATAAATATTTCTGTAACAGCACTGTGCTTCCAATCGTTCAAATATACTTAATTGAAAACAAAACTTAATTTCATCACCCAACAGTGTAACAAAATATCAGAGTGTTCCAATCTGGGCAGGAGGCATGACCTGCAAAAAAGGTCATGGCCTCAAGCTTAAGGTGACTAATTTGAATACTAAATTGAAAACAATTCATTATATAGTTTTGATAAATTCCTCAAAATAGTTCTTTTAATTTCGCTAATATACATATAATCAGTTACATAGCATTCAAGAGATTGAAGCAAATTCTGAATAATTACATAAAAACTGAATAAAGAATTGAATGTATTTGTTATATCAGTATGCAGCTTTGTATATGCTTAATGATAATCATGAGAGGATATGCTTAATGTATTTTGATAATCATGAGAGGAAATAAAATACTTTTATCCTAACAAACTGCTATTCCCCTAGAGTGTTCTGGTGAATGTAGTGGGGAGTTTCCACTTTTTGTGAAAGTGTCTTCAAAAATGTCGACTCCGACGAAGGAAAATGGAGGTCTTATTTTTGTATTCTGACTTCGACAGATACTATATAAAACAACAGAGACTGGTTTTCCTTTTACTGGTCTACTGAGTGAACAGCAATTTTGGTTTAGTCTTCAGAGGTGATATGATTATTAGTAAACCTTCGGGGTTATTGACAAGAAACGCCGTTCGAATCTAGACTTGGCTTTTATAATAGTAATTGTGCCTAGGTGCTTGTCACCAAATATATTTGATTTACAGTCTCTGTTTGCATCTTTCATTCTCCTCTGACCATTAAAGTTTTAGTACCTCATATAAACGCAGTGTTGACACCTTAGTATTTACCTTGCTAAATGTTTTACCATAAATAAAATCAAAGGTATCTATTATGTGTCATCAAGCATAACAAGACGTAGCATGATACATAACAAAGAGCAAAGCATGCCCGGGCAAGCATTACTTGATAGCCCAGCAGGTCACATCATAGTTACCGTAGATGTAGACTGTGTTTTTCCCTCCATGGTTGCAATGCATAGTGACATAAAGCATATTAGATAACACAGTATTAAATAACGTTGCACTGTAGCTACATGGCAAAACAACATAACTTGTAAGATAAAATCTTTATGTCAGTACATTCCCTACCGACATTCAGTGCAGTATTCCCTTTACACAAGTAGTTATTGATCTCGTTCATGCTGAATAACTTCCTCCTTTCAATATAAACCCTTCAGTTTCGGCATACATGTAAATTAGTCTATATGACTAAGTAATATAGTGTACTATACCACATCACCACCCATAATCCTTTTCAAGTTCACTCTCGGTGTGAACATTCTACGTATAGCTATGGCCTGTGAATGACAAGGTGACCTTAGTCATATAAATTCGGTATATCTAAAAGTAAACAATCTACACCACTGGCGAGATTGTGTTCCTATCTCATCAATAAACTAGCATTGCAAAGGTCTGGATTTGCTGTAAAATACGATTCACCTGGAGCTCTTGGTGCAATATATTCAAACACAACTGAACGATTCGTGTATATTATGAACTGTTAATGCAATTATCAACAATTCAATTATCTGGTTCTCTAACTAACTCTCAATCGTTTGGGCATTCTCTGTGTGTCTGTCATTCGTCGTCCAATGCACTGAACTACAGAATACATCAGTCATTGATCATTGAATTGTTAATAATTTAGTTGAAATAATGATTTGATAGATGCTTTCGATGATGAGGCTAAAGTTCAATCCTTTGAAACTTCAATCCATGGCATAGAGGAAGACATTAACTTTGCACAGCAACCTTGTGATATTGATTGTTTCCTCGCCTTTAGGTTAAGGCCACAACTACAGAACATACGATAATCCCACTGCAGTCCATCGTGGGATTCGAAATCGTTACTTACAATGCAAAACAACAACGTCATGCTTAAGTTCACTCGTTAACACCTGAAGTAATTCTGTAACATTTTCTCAATAGTACTACCTCAATGGTTGTCATATTGCGATACATGACTTATTTAAAGTACAATGAACATTAAGAGAACAACAAATCGTTAATGAGCAACCTTTTTACGTACTGATAATGCGTATTTTTAGTATACCGGGCCACTCGAAGCTCATTACATTTTACAATCATTCAAATATCTTGAACATTTTTTATTAAAATACATCAAATAGCGAATTCTTCTGTTTCGATAATGAATGACACAAGCCATTGAACATTACGCTGTTTAGTTACTACTACGTGAATCGAGATTCTGACAGTAAAATCGCACGATCACGTTAATGGCTCTTGTGCGTCCATGTTATTGTGAATATTTTGTTTAAAATGCGCCATTCGAGTATATTTTTACAAATGAATGTAGTCTGTAGAAATATGATGTTGAAAGGCCTTCGTCTCGCTGTGTAATATAAAAATATAAAATAATATAAAACCTTTGATTAGTTTTCTTCATCACCAAATCTTATAGTTCATAGTATTTCAAAAGTAGGCATAGTGTCAGCATTCGTTACTCTCATGCAAATGTTGAAATGATGCGTGAAACCATCAGGAATAGTCAAAACAACCGACGTTATAGTTATTCTATATAGATATTACGTAAAGCAAAACTTGTTCATATATTAATTCAAAACGGCAAGGCGGGCCTGTAGACCCAAGTCCATTCAACGTTTGATAATACTATACGCTACACACTTTTCATAATGTAAGGCTGGAGTTTACTCCTACAAAACTTTCGATCATAATAAAATGCTTTGATGTAGGAAAGATCGTACTTTTATCTTAATTGATTTGATGTAAAGTAACTAATTTAATTTTAATTGATTTTATGACAAACGTGCCACGTTTTCGTAACATTGTGAAACCCATAAAGAGTAACTTGTCCAAAAGCAACACAGTTACTGTAATGTGATACGAAAAATATGAATATTACTTCGTCCAAACAGTTTCTAGAAATTTAAATTTAAATTGATCCATCGCGGGGCTATAAACTTAAGGTTAATATAGCCTTTATTATTGTGTACTGGTGATTTAATGCACTTCTGAAATGTAGAATACATTCAGCTAAGTTGTCTATCAAACATCAACAAAGTGAAGAAAGCTTTTGCAGAAGTGAAGAATGTCATTTGAATTATACAAGTGCCACTTTGAGTAATCATGTAACAAAGAAAAAAACATCACTAATCTGATAGTAAATTTCTCTAGCATATTCAAACACCAGGATCAGTTAATGAATAACTTTAAACAACGAGACTAGGAAAATCAGAACAACATTACAAGAGAAATGTCAGGTGTCCTGGTGTTTCAATCATGGGACATTATGTTTTTAAGACTAAGATAGACACAGTTCAACCCTAGACTAACAATAACTGACACAACACACACCACAGGAATCTTTACCCAATTCATCACATTGAAAAGTAAATATTGCTATTTATTTTCAGTGTAGTAGAGACAGGCTTGTGCTGAAAAGAAATTACTTTTCTGCTGATAGTAACAGTACACATTGGCTTGAGGATTTTAATGGTTTCAATGGTTTACTTTCCAACTGATAACCGACATATCAATTTGTCTACTTCTGAATCCCACTGTGCGTGGCACCTCTATAAATGTTTCTTTCGCATTTGAAGTCGTCGGTATGTGTAAAAATATCATGTTTGATGAGTGACACACCAAGGCAACTTCATGTCTCGCGTAACCTTTGTAACAGAAAGTTTTCTAGCATGACAACATTATTACAAGAAATCACACACAGGAGTCATGTAGGGAATAATTTTAAACAACAAAATTAGAAGCTATTGTCACAACAGTGTTATTGTTTCAATGTTCTTATGCTCTTCTAGCGTTAAATCATTATTCCAAGTTCATATACAAGCTTCGGTTACCAGTATCAGTTAGTAAATTATTGAATACAACAACTTTAGAAACATAACAACATCACAACAGAGATACCCAAGAAGTCTTGAACAACAAATTTGAATATATACCATCCATATACTATATACCATCCAGGGTTAACTAACACTACTCGTTTACAATATTCCAATTTATGAAATATCTAATTTCTTTAACATTAAAACCTCTTTTTAAAAAGTTGTTATGTTCCATGAATATAGAATTATTGCTAGATCAAGTCAAACACACTTTAACATGATTACATTTCACTTATTTCACAATATGTATTGACTATAGCCGTAGGTGTGGTAGCTTTTCCTTAATTGCTTATAGATTTGAAAGATAGCTGTCAAAACTGTTAATTGTCTGCCTACAAGATATATATTTACAATATATAGTATGAATTGTTAATGAAAAGTTTCAAATTGTGTATACATTCCCTTGTGTAACATGAGTTTAACAACTTACATGTAGTATGTTGCGTCAGAGAACTCGAAGCACTGGAGCGTTTATAATAGAGTAATGGTTGTTTTCTCTCAAACGTATATACCATATCCGTAGACTGGTCATTTATTTATAATTTGTTATGTTTTATTAACGATTTGCGGCATGCAACACTCACTACTTGTTAACATACAATAACTATCTCTGAATAGGAAACTGTTGCCGGTGCAGTGATTCTATGAGGCTCACAATAATACTATAGGCCAAATACTATATTCACATAAAATACTAAAAAACACAATACTGGCGTTTACGTATTTCAAGGTTATTAATAGCGATCGTTACGTTCATCAGAAAATAGAAGTTTTGCCTGCGCCTACGATTAACATTGTATGGCGAGACTAGTTTCTACAGGTTGGTTTTATGAGTCATGGTGAGCTGTTCTTGTATTGACGAGAAAATAATAACAACACATGAGGCTACGTGCCATTATCACATTTCTTTACTCCACTAGGTGCTATTGACTAGTATCAGCCTTACAGAGGGCAATAAACTGGTTATATGACCCTCTCTGGAATATGGTAATTTGTATAAACTCTTATATGAAAAAGTTTGTTCTATGCTATACTCATTGCTATTTCCTTTGACTATGAACATGTTGGTTACATTAAATTCATCATACATCGCAAATGACTGAAAGTTCAGTACAAAACATGTTAATGCCAAAGGCATTCAACATATCGCAAATGAACTGTGGGTTTGGAAAAATGAGTAAATGTTGTTTCGAAAGGTTTAAGTTTGTTAAATAAAATCGGAATGGGTTCAGTCTAACAATAACAGTCAGACGTACCAAATATTGTTTAAAAGATTTAGAACGTCTGTGGTTTAACTAAACAATCGCAAGATGTTTCGCTCCGTTTTGTTTCGTTTCGTTTTTGGTTTTTCATTTTCTCCCTACCACAAAACACTACGGGCTTGCAGAAATCCATAAAGCTTCCACTGATACTGCATATTCGTTCAGCTAGATATCGGAAGGATAAGACTTTTTTTTCAGATTTCAGAAACGTTACCATAGACTAATATTACAGCAAACCCTGTTATCAATGTTTCCTTCGGAGCAAGTTCTCGCATCATACAGCTGTCAGACAAATGTTTGAGACGCAATCACACTTACCAATGTATTGAACCATGTACCATTATCTCTCTATGATCAGCATGGGATAACTTGAAAGATTTAACTTTCCTGTTTCTAAACACATTTTCGTTTAAACAAACCCTAGCTAGTATAGGGCGTTCAAGGTCTGCACAAAGGTCAGAATTGTCGAAAGCATGAACATTTGGGAATTGGAATATTTTTACGTTATGAAGTGATAGTGAATTATACCTCTAGTTCCTAAAGCAGACTTCATGGTCAGGTTCGATGAAGTAAACATGTCGTAAATTATTAACATTGTTTAGATTCAGATTGATGATAATAAAAAAGAACAATGTACGTGACGAGGACGTCGAAGAAGAGACAGTAGATGTGTTATAATTTCGAAAGTGCAGAAACAATTAATCCTTATGAAATATACTTTACAACAGCAAATAAGAGACGTAGTCAAAAGTTAAACTCTTGTAGGTTTTCATGTTTAAATCCAAAACTTAATTCAGAGCATAAACTCCCTTCTATACATACTGTTAGACAAAGAAGACTTGGAATGATAACCAGACAAAGGAATAGAAGCTAATAGACATAGAGTGCATTAGTGTATAAGACTTGAGAGAGAAATGAAAAGTTTCAACTATAAAACCGTGTTGGTCCGGTTGTTATTATTATTGTATGTGTGTTTGTTTGCTTGTTCATGTGTTTGATTGTTAGTTAGTTTGTTCATTGTGGTGGTGGTGGTGGTGGTGGTGGTGGTGGTGGTGGTGGTGGTGATTTTGTTGTTGTTATATGCTGACCAACAGAGCAAACGATGGTTAAGATATGCTACTTTTAGCAAGTATCAGACTTTGAAACACTTGGCAATCTTTCGCAACAGTGGATACGTCACGTCTTATTACAGTATTTTAGTATCAGAAATCGTGAAAGCCATGTGAGAGAACTCTACTTTGTTCAGGTAGGGTGACAATGTCTCCATTACCTTTGCGTAGCAATCCAATTGATACACGCATCCTCTAAATCCTCTAGTTATCAGTTCCTGACACCATACAGTTTTCTTACAAAATGTATTTGACCTACTTTGAACCGCAAACATTCACGAAAAGATTACAGTTCTAGGCGGGCCTCCTCGTGTAGTCTAGAATTCTAAACTGGTACAGTAAATTACGTTTTAAAAACTTCATTAACTAAACTGTGTTAAAGTAATGAAGTCTTTAAAACGTAATTTACTGTAACAATTTAGACTTCTAGACTATCCTCGTGAAACCTGCGTAACCAACAAACGCGGAGCAGTAAGCTGTATACGTCCAAGAATCCAAACTAGTTTTATCGTTGGATTATATTCCACATGATTGTTAGTTTTCAGTAGTGAATATCTTGTTTCTATGTACACTAAATTCAAGCATATATGTGACAGACTTTACCTATGCTTGATACATTCACTGCCTTTTCAAGTAGTGTAGGTTTTAAGAACATTTAAATAAAAGTGGTTGTTTGAAATACTATTGATTGTAACTGAAAGATCAAAAACGAACTGGAAAGATATGGACAAGTTAATTACATGCAATTGGCAATAACAACTGTCAAACATGGCGCTGAGCATTGTAAGCAACTAAGTATAACAAGGCAGTTGTTAATAACGATTCTCCCATGAAAATACGAATCTACTACATTCCTTAATGATCGTATTCAAAGATATTTCCATTCACCAAGCAAAATATTCTATAAATATCCCATTTGTTAACATCATTCCATTGACTATTTTAGGGTCAGGATTATTGTCGGCATTCAGTATTCCAATATATTTTACTTTTTGAAGTGCTCATTCAACAGACAACCAAATTGATATTCACCAACAAATTAATGAGTCACGCGTTTTATTCAGATGTGTATATCACAATCAAGAGTATATGATTTGTTCAGTATGCTTCAATTTCTTAGTTTCCATTCTACGTAGCCATAATCATTCACAATCAACAGTGCCTATAAAAACGCCGATATGCGTATTGTTTTTGTTGCGGAATTTGTATTTTATATTATGTGTACATGTATGTGCATAACTATAGCCGATAATTGCGCCACAATTTCAATTTTTTCACAAATAAAGGATTGAAATATAATCCTAATTGTAAAAACTAAGCAATGCTAACAGTACAGTTAGAGTAAAGCACTAGATTTGCAGGCATGTGACTCTAAGGTTAATTAAACATCAAATAATTAATTAATTAATTAATCAGAAGAGTTAACTCACGTTCTATGTGAAGCACTTAACATACGAATACGAAGTCTTCCGTAGAGCATTCGAGAACTGACCAAAAGAGCTCACTGCTTCACCGTGTTGCCGCTGATCTCGTCTTTTCCTCCCCTTCCTTCAATATAAATTCTGCATGAATAGGATGCCAATCACAAATATATTGAAGGGCTGAAGTCCCAAGATTAGGATCGCAATCTTGAATAATGGGAAAAATCAGCGATATAATTAATGTTTGGTGCTACAAGATTGATTTCCACACTAAGCTTCATGCATTAACTTGATGGAGAAGTTAATATGTGACTAGGATTACACGTACCATACAATAGGCTTTCAAAATCCTTTAGGCTTAAGACTGCAGTCAAATGTAGACATTTGAGAAAGTATACTATCAAATCTCGTCAACACCTTTTGATGGTTTACGTCATTTCACACTTGTGGGTGGAAAGGAATACATTTACAGATATTCATTATACTAGTCATATGCAAATTGTAAACTGGCTTTGAAAAACAACCTCATTAACTTTACCTTTTATTTATCTTACAAAACAGAATCTCTGTATTAATAATCTGATTATAATTCTACAACGACTGTTGTACGTTTCAAAATTTAAAATCAGAAATTATTAGTAAGTCAAAATTAATGTTTGAAAACATGATATTAGATAAATAATAAGCATCCCACTCTAATAGATAACGATGATGAAGAGATGTCATAAAGGTAAGAAGTGGTTCAACTTCATTTAGTAGAGCTAGACCATCGATTCTTTGAGTATTTGTTTACATTGTTGTTTCTTTTCATACTTCGGACATCTTTCTACAGTTGTACAAAAGACGTACTAAAATCTATCCTTAATTAAAGGACCATTCGGAAGTCGTGAGATACAGTTTATGTTAAGTAAACTTAAGTAGACAACATTGGCATTGTTCTGTTGTATGAAGCATATTCATTAACTTGCCCTAATAGCTACAGCCAAGTATTTAGTATTCATTTATGGACAAAGTATCCAAGGTTTTGACTCCTGATTACTTGAACGACATTTGATTACCAACACACAACAATCAGTCCTCTAGATGTTAGTCTGATTTTTACAAACAAACACTCAACTCAGAATTTCAAGTTTAGAGCAACTACTTCATGGAATTCTATCCCGAACAGAGAGAAAAGTGGTCTTTAAATTTAAGACTTAATTTAAGATTTTATACGAAACCTTTTACAGTAGGCTTTTAGGCTGTTTGTGTTTTAAACTTCGTGTCATACAGTTTTCATCTATATATATATTTGTGTCTGTTGTAAAAATTTAACTATCAGCCTTCTTGGAAAGAAGGATAAATAAAAAATACTTGAAAGATTTTTGTTATATCTCTAAATTATCTCCCGTCATACTTATTCCTTTAAATGTGTGAACTATAATTGATGAGATATATCTTATTGAAAAATGTAACATGTTCAGGTAATACGCAGAAGGGGAATGAACATGAATACTATATCAAAAGGTGTTTAGTTGACGATACAATTAATCACAATAGTACAACTCACTCAAGAATGTTGACGTCGTTAGTCATAGATCACACTCAGGGGCACAAAATAATTTCATTCGCTTTAATGACAGCATGATTCCAAGGTTCTAGTCTTATTTGTTTCCTTTAGTAAACAAAGTATGTCCTTTGTTACTCTAGATACCATGTGAATAGACTTGCAGCAGCGATATACTTACGTCTATCTATCTCGCACCTAGTAGAATATCTTTTTTGATGGTACAGTTAGCACTATTTAGGTCAATCTGACCCTAACCCTAACTCGTATGCAACTTACGTCTAACTATATATATTAACGTTTTTATTGTTATTCTGAAGGGAGTAGTTTGCACCTTTTCATTTGTCGTTACTTGCGCCTAGCAATCATCCAAAGAATGCTAAATATTCATTCACTGTTCCAATTCTATTCCCTGAAGAAGGCCATCTTTGTGTGGCCAAATTGTTGTATTGAAATGAAGTACTATTAATTTTATATATATATATATTACTATGTTTATAATATGCATTAAATATCCATGTTGATCTTCAAATGACACTTAACACATTCATATGTTCGTATTTGCTGGCAAGGAATCATTCACCGACATCGACGTATCCGAGTCTACAACAAAGTCAGAGTTAATGTTATGTTCTAATTCCACAGCTTACTCCTCAGGGTATCTTATACGTTTGAGAGGCATCTTGCATGACGAATATCAATAATGATGTGAGCTATGCAATCCCAAAAGAAATATTTTTGAATCTAAGAACCTGTGTTACCGTGCATGGCAGCAGCCGTGTCCAAACAAATCTTCCACAATCCTAATAAGTGTCATTCCATGTTTTAACTATTTTGAACTTGCAGCAGGAATTGGTAATTGTTTTAACAAAATAGCAGCACATGTGTACCTGTGCCACGTTTGTTACATGGTTTTAACATGTTTAACTCGACCACAGCATATTTCATGTACAATAATTCTTACTAATAAACATTATTCTGCTCATGAATGTAGTTTAATGTTTGCTATAATTAGCATTTGACCGGTCCATAAATTCCCATTTATTCTTTATTCGCAGCGTATATGTTAAGTTAAACACATATTACCTGGCCATGAGGGCTATAGCACCCGTTTATTACACCCGAGGGACTGTGGGTTACCAGAATCACATGCTATTTCCCGAGGCCGAAGGCTGAGGGAAATAGCGTGTGATTCTGGTAACTCATAGTCACGAGGGGGTAATGAACGGGTGCTGTAGCCCGAATATAGGCCAGGCAATATGTGTTTTATGATATACCTCATGCTGTGAACTCGCGGTGGCAGACGACATCGTCAGATGCTGCCATTTTGACCTGCTGTGAACTCGCGGTGGTCACGTGACCATGTAATAGTTGATAGAACTATTCCCCTAGGGAAATAGTCATTCTATTTTCCTATCACGTGACTGATTCTAGCGAATCATGGCACAGCATTATCACTAGGTATATCATAAACGTGGCTAACTCCCTATGGTCCTATACAATTCTGATAATTAATGTCATAAAGCTAGCTCTTGTTGGTACTTGGCATAGAAGAATTACTTTCAGACACTTATAACTGATTGGTTTTCAGAACGAATTTTGCCGTTAACATACTGATTTTTTGCCCAACTACAGTTAGACGACAGCATATAAATATTTCCTGAGTAACGACAACAGCAAAACATCCGACTATATTCCTTTTTAGTAAATCGGTCATATATATATATATATATATATATATATATATATATATATATATATATATATATATATATATATATAGTTTTGGTAGTACTGGAACTCTTTCTTGGGTGTAACTCGGAGTTTCACGCATATTGCGATCATCAGACACACTGCCTATATATATATATATATATATATATATATATATATATATATATATATATATATATATATATATATATATATATATATATATATATATAAGATTCGTTACCATTAATCGCATCTTTCGTATTCGTTTCTTTTAAACAGCTTTGATTTTACGTTGATAATATATTATCAAACAGTGGTAACCATAAATTATTATACATCTTCCTTAGCATGTCAAATCGCGAATCTTTCCAATATGTTCCGAGGCAAACGCAGGCTCACTGCTTTGGAATGGATA
Organism: Glandiceps talaboti; assembly: GCF_964340395.1. Classification (NCBI taxonomy): domain Eukaryota; kingdom Metazoa; phylum Hemichordata; class Enteropneusta; family Spengelidae; genus Glandiceps; species Glandiceps talaboti. The sequence continues at coordinate 787,950 of NC_135561.1, read as the reverse complement.
GCGACTGACAAAATCTTTCCTGGTATGATAATTTAATATCCTCATAGGTTAATTCTGATTGTTAAGAAAACAGGTCAAAAACATCTGTTATCTGCATTGTGCTATATTCGTTTTGCCTATTATAAAATTAAAAGAAAAGAAATGTGTGAATTTAAATATTTATTACATGTAGGATGGCGCAATGATAATAAAAACCAGGATCCAACACAAATAGTACTTGACATAACCGAACCAATATATGTTTATGTATATAATGTTTGTTTGTATGTGTTGTAAACCTTTTTGTGTTTGTTACGTTTCTACTTTAGTTCTTCGGTTTCTCTTTAAATAAAATTGACGTTGACGGGGTTTCTCGGAATCCCATTGACATTGGTCTGTAGATGTGTGCAGTCATACATGAAATTCGAAAACTTCAAGTTATAATAATTACAGTGTGTATATTATTCTATGTTCCCCGGAGTCTATGTAGAATGTAATACGTGTGTGATTAAAGAAGCAGAGCCTATTAAAGTACGAGTTACATCAAAGGAATCAGCTTGCGAAGATCATAGGTTTGTTTTCAAATCTAAATGAAACAGGAGATAGGGATTTCAAATCTATCGATCTACCTGACATATTTATTCACTGGAAGTTGTCACTAGTAACATCAGTAAAACTTAACCACAGTAATAACGTTGTATAGCATTTGTTATTACAGACGTTATGTTTCAAATTCAAATCATATAAAACACACCTTTTACCGTAAGCCATCTCGAATATATAAAGAAGATTATTGAAAATAGAGGGGGAAATATCAGTAAAAAAGCTCGAAAAATGTCACGGATAACAGACTGAAAGATTTGACAATTTTATGTCTAGTATGGTAATTTAACATTGGAAATTTTTGACGCGTGACTCGAGGTCAGAGTGAACTCTCAGCTGTCCTGAATTTATACACTTAGAATGTTTGCATTTCGCGAGAATTCTTCAAGGATGGGCAATGGAGCAGATCGAAGCTCCTTGCCTCTGAGGTATTTTAGTCTCCTTGCCTAGGCCTAGCCGTCTCCTTCAGCTTGTCGCTACAAACTCTTGTTGCTTGCTCGAACGAAAATGATTCCATTCTTTATTCCAACTCTTTATAAATATTATATGTGTTATTTCGATTCGATGATACAATTATGAACACTCCAAATGAATAAACAAAAAGTTAACATCAATAAATATGAATTGTAAGTGAGAAATAGATTCAAGTAAAAAATGAGACCGACACTGATTCTAAATTTATTTAATTGATTTACAAATTAAGTTATTTAGCCAAAAGCTCGAGGGTCCGGCTACTTGACGAAAAAGTAGATATTGTTGAATCAGATATGTGATGTCCCTTGTTCGGGGATGCTTTTTGTTACAGAAGGGTAATACCTGAATTTGTCATCGATAAAGTGTAGAAAATGTGGATATAATGTTGGTACATTCAAAGCTGTGCTAGTATTCATTCATTGCAGAAGATATGCGAGCACAAGTCTTATCATTTGTACCGGCATTGACATTCATTCTCTCTATTGCGTGGCTATAAGTATTTGTATCTAAATTAAATTTGAGTTCTTGACATACAGAGTGTTTCCAAATCCCAATCACAGTTGAAAATGACATATTGGTTTGTGTTAAGTGACATTATGTTGACAATGACATATTGGTTTGTGTTAAGTGACATTATGTTGACAATGACATATTGGTTTGTGTTAAGTGACATTATGTTGACAATGACATATTGGTTTGTGTTAAGTGACATTATGTTGACAATGACATATAATGGAGATTAAATGAATACTTTATGAGCACATGCATGTATTTTATTGTCAACGTGGACATGTGCGTACATCTGATCGTTGTTATTGAACATGAACCAATGCGAACATATACAACATCTTTTTAACTAGATTACAAATCCGAAAACGTACGTGGTTATTATTAATTATTCAGTTCTGTTCCACATCCAAACCGACTCGATACAAAGACTAGATACACCCTCTGTTCGTTTGTGCTCATGCGTGTTGTTTAACATTTCAATAAAGATATCTATTCGCTTGTTTTCCGACACGGATATCAAACGGATATTGACTTCGACATGAATGGATACTCTTATCTCCTCTTAAAGCTGTGATAGAAAACCGCAACCGACCAAACACACCAACAATTATTCCATGTGTATTCAACCGAGAACTGAGAATTTGTCCTGCCAGTGAAACATTTTCTTCTGCGAGCGTCTACTATGGAAAATTACGCAAATCAATATGATAGTCCATCAGTGATTGACGATGATCCAGGAAACTATAGCAGTAGTTACTCATATAGTTACAGTGACTTCATAAATGCTGTGAGTCTCCCGAAAATACAAGATCATCTGATTGTAACTTTGACGGTTATTTTTGTAATAAGTGTCGTCATTTCAAGCATTGGTAACGTCGTTGTCATTTGTCTAATGACTTGTATCAAGAGAAGAAAAGCGTCTCTGAACACATTGATGATTAACTTAGCAATGTCAGACTGGACTCTTGGGTTATCTTGTTTACCGTTTTTGTTCGCTGCTACAATGATGGGTGAATGGATATTTGGGGAAGTATTGTGTTATGCGATACCTTTTGCGATGAAGGTAAGTATGATTGTCGCAAAATTCAGTCAAACAGAACATTGCATACATTACATACTTGGGACACATACTTCTGAGGTTTCTAAATCACACTGTATTATCGAAGAACAAAACGTGCTTTCGTGACAGTAACTTTTAATCCACTCAACACATAAACTGTATGTATAATGGTAACAACTTCACCTATTATCGTCTAAACTGTCAACCTTAGTAAGCGAAATTGAAAATATGACTAACAGCAAGAATAGGAACGAGTTTGTGTGAAATGACTAGCTATAGTGTGACAACTAAAAGTCAAATGGTAGGCAGCAAAAAGGACAAATCACTCGACATATTGACCATAAGAGAGGTTAGAGAGCAACATTTGATTAACAATATACATTTTTGTCAAGGAATCAATATAGGTGTTCTATTGTTATCATATCAAGTACCTGTCAACATTTGTTTTGCTGATACCATACCTGATGACTATGGCCCCTTTATATAAATGTGTGTAGATATATATGCAAATATCCGTGATATGGGCTATTGAATTAGCATAGTTATTAGTGCAATTCTCAAGTGATTATTGCAGACAAGTTGTGCAAATCAATTACCGAAAGACACAATCTTGACAGACACAAATTAATGGGATCGAAATTAGATTAAGAAATAGCGTAATATGTTTACAATCATTTCCCCAAGCAAGCTCTAAGGAATGCCCAGACGCGTATACTTATTCTAGAAAGGTAATGCCTCTAAAAAAAAGAAAGCACATACTACACAAACAATCAAACCATCAATATAGGATATTGCCTCGAAGTTGTTTTTACTTACTGTTCATGTTGTATATCGTACTACAATCCAAGACTAGTGAAGTGTTACATTAAACTCTACAACTAATTAAATTAAATGACTGACGTACAAGTCTGTCTGTGTACAACATGTGAAGTCATTGTGTCCACGAGCCTTGCTGACTATTCGACATTTTCTGTTGAACAGTTTAATGAAACACAAATTGCAAATGATGTATCCACGAGCCTTGCTGACTATTACGACATTTTCTGTTGTACATTTTAATGAAAACACAAATAAATTACAAATGATGTCAACATGCTAATCATGACCATAGAAAGCACTTTTTAAAAATAACGTTTCCCGGTGATTTACATGACGTAATCTTTTATATTTGTCCATTACTGGTATTGAGATTTTTTAATTATTTTTATGTTTTGTGACTTCTGTTTGCCTATTTGTTGTTTGAAGTCCTGTCTTAATTAGAAACCCTTCAAAAAAGCCAAAATGAAGCAAAATGTACAATGGCTTGTACATTAATAATGGGTTTACGTATTCCAGTTCGCATATTTGGGAATACCTTTTCATGTGTTAAGATATATGAAAGAAGACAAAGCAGTGACAACCTTTCAAACTTCCAGACTCAGCATAACACAACCTTGAAAATACTATGCTTAAGATTGTTCTTATATGTAGAGATGTGAGATGTGGCAGTGTCATCATTTCAGAATGCCAGAAACAACATTTTAAGACACAACAGACTACATTGAGAATTTCAACTGTAAACTTATACGTTTTTGGAAAACTTTCTCATGATAAGATTCTTTACACATGTACGAAAAATGTGGCAAATTGGTTAATTTGCAATTGGTAAATGTAAATATGCTGATGTTAAAATCATGACCATTTATATGTATGATGCAAATCACTTAGTTGTAGGCAAATAAAGTAATAAAATACACACAGAAAATGAATCAAAAAGAGAAAGAAAATATCACCGACGCTTATCTGAGATCCCATTATGAAATAAAAATTTGGTAATGCAGACACTAACGTCACTTTAAAAAAAATACTTGTATGCCTAACAAGAAAACACATATACATTAATGATTAGAACGTAAGGATTGAAATGCAACAGCATTATAATGAGCATTCTTTAAGAAAGGCATCTTCAGGGAAAATGACAAGTTCATTGTCTTAGGATAAATATCGATTACGCAGACACCTTTGAAATCAAATATTTGTCCCTTGGCGAGGTTATTCTTCTCAAAGCTATATGGTATAACACAGTAATATATCTAGTATATAACGAAGTATCTATATTAAATATCAATCCAGATATGCTATTTTAAGCAGAGCAGATGGAGTTACATCATCATGGTGTCTGCCAGCACTTTATCTTATGATGAGCCTGCCTTATCTAAATAGAAATGGATATCCTGATGACGTTTGATCCTTTATTGAGGAAATTGGCATCCTTTTTGTTCTAAATGAATGTTTCGTGTTTCTTTCACAATAAAAATATATGAAAAGATATTTGAAAGTACGACTTAGGTTCTCCAAATGCTGTATATCAATATGATCGAATACTATAAATATTATATGTGATTGGGTTATTACATTAATGCATTTTAGATACTTTTTTCTTGTAATAGTGTATTACCTCCAAACCACGTTAATAAATTACACCCACTACATAGCAGTTCATCAACTAATGAAAATTCCTCTGTTTAATTATTTAAATGTGTATGTCAAGCACATATCAGTTGTGTGAAACGTACCCATAATTCATAAGTTTACGTTCTGTATCAGTCTGTTTCTGATAAAGGTGTTTTTCTTGTCTAAAATTCCTTGAAGGCGTTTCAAAACAGAGATGTGTATATCGACATACAGGTATAGTTCCTTTATCTAGTGCTATGCATATTAGATATACATTTAATAGTTAATTCTCGTTTGCATCAGTTGATTTGTTACAAAGTTACGATAGAAATTGTGTTGTCCTGATGAATTATGCATCCTGACTACGATGAGAGTTTCTAATGTCCATATACAGTTTTACACAACTACGGGATCAAGTTGATTTCTAATATAATTAACTTGACCGTTACCAGATTTGGAAGGACTGATTCATTAATGGAAAATAGGTGTTGGTAAAATTAAAGATTACGATTACATTTGTAATTTCCCATGAGGACCTACTTCACAAAATCTTCAGTCGGACGGAGAATCAGTCGGTCTGAGATCGACCTTAATTTAGTATGCTGACTGTGAGAGATATTGCTATTTTAAGATAAGCTTCCATCAAAGTAAATAGTACTCGTCGTGAGTGGTTACAAAGAGCTTGCTTTATATTGACAACTGAATCGTAACCACACGTTTTTAGAACTCGAGAAGTGTGCCATGCATGCCTGGGGCGTTTTAAATACGAAGTTTGGATTAAAAGCAAACTCTCGAACATTACCGTATGAATTCTAATCCCCAGATGACTTAATTTACATGAATCTGGTAACACATACGCACTTTCATATATTTTCCCTGTAAACCATGTAATATTCTGCTGTCCAATCAAACCAGAAGTGTCTTTTCTCAATATGTTTGAACAGTATAAAATCAACACTTGATTTTAATGTCTTGCATACAATATACATAGTTTTCATTTTTCTCCTTAGGTTTCTCAGATTGTCAGTATTTTCACGGTAACAACAATTGGTCTGGATCGATATCATGTTGTCATGTACCCCTTAAGGAGAAAGTTGTCTGTAAAAGAAAAGAAGATAATTATACTATTTATCTGGTTGGCTGCCATCGCTTTGTCGTCTCCTATACTCATTTATGCACACCATCAGGAAGGCTATACGTTAGATGGTAACAGAACATACTATATGTGTAGGGGAGACTGGCCCCAATCAACACGTATTAACTACATGGAAATGTATATTTGGATATTATTCGTGGTGACCTATACCGTTCCACTCATTCTTTTGGGTACATGCTATATCCAAGTAGGGGTGAAATTATGGAGACGTACTCTGCCTGGACACATTGACGTCACTAGAGACAGGGGACAGCAAGCGGCAAAACGAAAGGTACATCACTACAACACAAACCACAATCATAACGTTTTCTTGTTCCACATAATTTTACTAATATTGCTACATTTTATCCTCCGGAACGACAAAAGTCTTGTCGTTGCTACATTTTATCACCTGGTTTGACAAATATTTAGTACAATTGTTGCATTTTAAGGGTGTGGATCATAAAAAGGTAACTCAAAGAAAATGTAATGTAAGACTTAGCAATTGTCGAATCAAACACCAGTCCGTTTCCGTACTCCATCGTTCATTATTCGATTAAAAACACCGTAGTGTTATTATGAATGTTATATTATTTCCCCATATGTAATGTTATTATGAATGTTATATTATTTCCCCATATGTCACTGTACATTTTGTTTATTCTAAAATCGACATCTTCCATATTATTTACAGGCGATTCGAACACTCGTATCAGTAATAATATTGTTTGCTGTGTGTTGGTTACCTGTCAACTTTTACAACCTGTTTATTATAACATACAATCCAGTCTATCTTAGCACAAACTGGCGAGCTACTGTTACATCTCGTGCCTGTGTCTACATATGGTTGATATTATCTGACACCATCTTCAATCCTATTGTGTATGTGTTTCTAAGCGAAAATTTCAGGGTAAGTACTGAATCCATATCAAATTATTGATCATATCATACAGAAGGCAGTAAACCTGTAACAGAACATCATCCAACGCAACAAAAATTCCACAACATTTGCTACAATTCATCGTGTCTTGACTAATGTTACTAACATTGCTACATTGTTTATCGTATGTCTAGTGGACAGAATTATCGCTAGAATTGCTACATTCCATGGTCTGGCGCTACATATAATCTGAGGAATATATTTTCTCTTCATATGATACCATTTTCTAAAGAGATTACTATAATCTCAGCAATTTTTACTTTTAAGGGCAGTATTATTTGTAATGTCGGCAAATTCCTAAATACTGTGAATTTCATTATAATGCTGTTCAGCTTTTCTGTTTGATACAGAGTTTTCATTTCTATTTGGAGACGACTTGTTGAGATAGTGTTGGTTCATGCATACAAAATGTAGCAATATAATGTTAGTTACAGTACTAGTATTAGTGATGCCAGACTATACATTGTCCACTTAGTAACATTTTTGTCAACCCAGACAAATTCTCCCAAAGATCTATTGGAGTATTCTTCGTCATCACGTCATAAAATAAACAGTGCCATCATAGAGCGGACAAGACTGACAGTTTGCAGTCGAAATCTCTCAGCTGATCAAAACATTTTACTACTCAGACAACTCTATGTTTCAGCCTCATAGGCTTCTATTGTATTGCTTGAAGATTGTGGCAAGCGAAACGATATAAAATATTTTCATTGTAACAGCTTAATTGAACTTTCTGTGATTTGTTAAAGGTGTGAAGATATCAAAAATGTTCCATTATTAGTAACATATATTTATAATAACATTCAAACATCTTTCAGTTACATTCTATCATTAACAAATAACAATGTCCTTATTTTACAGAAAAAGATTAAAATGTTGGGATTTCGTTTCAAGGCTTTTTTCAGAATGGAAGTTAATTATCCATACACCAATGCATCGACAAGGACAACACATATCTCATCAAGCAGACACAAAGGAAGATATATAAACACTACAGCCTTAAAGAATATACCAGGCTTACAGAGCAATGAGAATGCGTTTACAAAGTGAAATAGCCAGTCGTTGTTCTTTTAGTCTGGTACCTGACAAGTATTTAGATGTAGTGATTCTCCACCGTGTAAACAAAACAGTCTTACTCGCTGGGCTAATTTGAGGTACAGAGATCGTAAACTGGACATACACTGGATGAACACACACAGTCAGGATACCGGATTTAAATATGCTTGGCTCGTTGTATTGGTCAATACTTCAAGATGGATTCGCCTTAACGGCCGTAACTAGTCAAACCTTAGCTCGGCAAAAGTCTCCCAAAACTGCCAATGCCAGCCTATCTATTGTTAACTTCACACAATAAAAAACTTGTGAATTACCTAGCTATCGGCGTGTCTGGTTTCCCAGTAATGCAGTAAGCGTGATTACTAATTCCACGAACTGGTGTCTTCATAGCGTCATTTCTACAGCAGTACTTGTTTTCTATTGTATGGAAAAGGCCTGAACAAATCAGTCATAACTTAGAGTCTGAATTGGATCATGGGGGGGTGATAACATACCAGTGGAATGGAAAAGATAGATTTATGATAATCTTATTGAGGAATATTACATGAACGTTGTTCTACTAAATTGAACTGCTTGTGTATTATATCAATTGTAATTCATTTGGGCTACAAAATTGGTACTAGGTGTATATATTTTTTAAATGAAGGGAACATTCGGGTGTTTCTTACACTCTTTCTAGTTATTTCAGTATCAGATTTAATTGTCTCAATATTTGACTCCCGTCTCCATATTACCACTAGAGCAGGTAGCAGTTTTGTTAACAATAGCTACCATGCTTTATTTCACTACCATATGTGATGAACTATTTAAAGTTGCTTTACACTGATTCATTTGGGGGTGTACAGATGGCAAGATGTCCTCAATATTTTTTATATGGTGAACATATACATATCCCTATAATACTATCAGCTATTTTTTCTTATAATTGTTATATTATTTCAAAAGTAGGACGAAAAGGATAAGTTGTTACAGTCATAATTTTAAGTAACACCAATAGTTATATGGCAATTGCATTGGATGAAAACAGTACATGTTTCAGTGGACGAAAACAGTACATGTTGCAGTGGATGAAAACAGTACATGTGTCAGTGAATGAAAACAGTTCATGTTGTAATGGACGAAAACAGTACATGTTGCAGTGGACGAAAACAGTACATGTTGTAGTGGACGAAAACAATACCCAGTTTTTATCATGTTCATATATTTATCATAAACTTTACATATACTTACGCAATCCTAATTTAGGTATAAAGTGTTCTGTTTTGACCAATTTGAGGTATAAAGTGTTCTGTTTTGAGGTATAAAGTGTTATGTTTTGACCAATCCTAATTTAGGTATAAAGTGTTCTGTTTTGACCAATTTAGGTATAAAGTGTTCTGTTTTGACCAATTTGAGGTATAAAGTGTTCTGTTTTGACCAATTTGAGGTATAAAGTGTTCTGTTTTGAGGTATAAAGTGTTCTGTTTTGACCAATTTAGGTATAAAGTGTTCTGTTTTGACCAATTTGAGGTATAAAGTGTTCTGTTTTGAGGTATAAAGTGTTCTGTTTTGACCAATTTAGGTATAAAGTGTTCTGTTTTGACCAAATCAGGTATAAAGTGTTCTGTTTTGACCAATTTGATGAATTAGGATCGGAAAACGTTCAAAAGCTCTTTCGATCATGTTCGTCTGGCACAGCTTTATTGGTTATACTAGACAGATTAGTCAACATGTGCATGTGTACATCTCAATTTCACATTTATAAAATCACTATACTTAGTATACCCTGGTAAACAGCTTGTTTTCCTTCATTTGAATGACTATTTACAAGCGAGAGTTTATACACAATGTCGATATATTTATTGATGTAGGTAATTTACAAATATCACCAATATTAAGTCTTGTGCACTTGTAACAGTTTAGTTTCTTCTACAATCGAGACTCATAGTCCCACCGTGAATGATATAAGTGCCTTATATGATATTTAAACTTCTAAGTAACCCTCGACTTTCGAACTCACGTTATACATATAAGGTTAAGCTGAGTGTATCGAAAGACATTGTCGTTGAGTTTCTAATACTCATTTAATAGCGTCATCGCTACGATACATTGGGCTTTGCAACAAGGTGATAAAAGTTAATTGCGTCATCGCTACGATACATTGGGCTTTGCAACAAGGTGATAAAAGGTCATTGCGTCATCGTCATTTTGATGAGAACATATAGCTTGACGATGTATCGTACAAATTTAATTCAACTGAACGTCATCTATTCCTTGTACTCTACTAGTTCTTATTTACTATTGAGGATTTATCATCTTGATTCACATTACATATATTCAAGCTGTGAAATAGCTTTGAAGTATTCTTCTGGTGCCGCCATGGGCATGATTCCTAAGACTAAATTGTATGTCGCAAGCCTGGCGTGTTTTGAAAAGAGACTATCTAATTGGCAAAAGTTGCACGTTTTTCATTTTGAGTGAGTTTAGCTTATATGAACTACAAATTGCGTTATTCAAAATGTATAGTGACGTAGGTGTAGGAACACATTCAGATGGGTACATGAAATGAAGATGTCTTTTGCTTTGAATGAACACGATAAATGAATGTATAGATTTTAACAGGATGGCAAAATCCTTTGGGTATGATAATGAATCCCAAATGTCACATATTATGAATCTCCGAACCAGAACTGATACGCTCGATAGTAGAACTGATTAAGACAATCGAACCCTGGCAGAGTACGTACTGGCAATTCATTCATTCATTCATTCATTCATTCATTCATTCATTCATTCCATACTATACAATTCCTTCAGCATTTCCCACGTGTGATGTCTATGCAAAGGTAGATATCAGTAGACGGCTGACGTCATGAGATACACTGTTCTTATCAAAGTACTATGCTTTTCTACGTCAAAGCGACCTCGATAGACTTTACTTGTAATTTATGATTCACATAGAGAAAAGTTTGCTTCACAGTTCTGCTTCATAAACTTGATAACGTGGTCATTTCCTAATTTAATTTCCTAAAATCCTCGGCCTACATTATACATTTAATAAACAGGTCGATGTTATATAATATTTGTACATAAAACTATGCCTATTTGAACATTTCGGCGAGGAACGTGACATTTTATCGAAGTTTGTTGCCTTATCTTCGACCCAAACTTATTCAGAATACATGTGGAATGATATGAATTAAGTCAGTGCATCAGAACAGTTAATGCACAAATGATATGATAACAACATACAATAAATGCATATTAAATGGTATAATGATAACATACAATAAATGCATATCGATATATTCCACGTTTTTATCGGTTGATTTATATTACATTCTGAAAGATGTTCTTTGCATGAGAAATTTCCTTATTTGGTCATAAAATTCATGTTTTTATTGCCGTTACGTAACTGTGTATTCGTACATTTCAAGGTGAATTATTTTGTGTTTTAATAAATGTATATTTGCATATTGATGTCAAAGGTCACATGTACTTTAATAAATTCAATGTCATTATACTACAATTCTGTCTGTGTATTGTGACCGGCTGAACAAGTATATTGCGTAAACGTGCGTGCCATGCGTGAACAACTGTTTTTCCTATGCTCTTAAAACTGTTATTTATTGTTATTTCACTTTTTTATGTGTTTCTATTCGTCAAATAACAAGATGTACGGGCTGTTGTTCAACATTAATGTGATCCTACTGTGAACATATTCATTTGGGTGCATTTAAATTTCAATAGTTTTTCACATTTTGGCACTACTTTACTTTGGCGGATAAGTCATTTTGACTATATTGTGTACATATAGCCACATTGCTTGCTAGTTAATGTAGTGACTTAAAATAATATAGATATATAGATATTCCCTGTTAGGAACATTAGAATAATAGAATTTAACGGTAAGGAAACGCAGATACTATATTCCATTCTACCCCTGATGTGTGAGGAAGACACAACTCACGAAACAGTTCTGTAGGGTCAATAGCATGTAATTTTGTTCATATTTTCAAAACCTGTATATAATTATTCGCTCTACTAACCGTATTGAGCACTTTTATGTGGTTATATCAACACCCAGTCAATTATATATATATATATATATATATATATATATATATATATATATATATATATATTCATCTTTACTCATCGGTTCTGATTGATACCCAATTCAATTGATCTATGAATCATACACATCAGTTACAAGTGGATATGCAGGAAATTCATTATATTTAGTATTATGAGCTGAAATAGATTCACATTACTTGTTCTAAAGATTTTGATTTTGTTATTGCGCCAAACTTTCCTGCACATCTTCTTCTCCTGACTACAGCAGCGATCGCTGTTGACAATTACTTTCCTTACTTTTCAAAACTAGTGAGTGCTACGTAGACATCGAATTCCAATTTTGTACTAGATTACATCATTTATACAGTTTATTTCAAGTTACCCTTCGTCCATACAAATGTTGGCAATTATTACAATATCGGTTGTACAGGGCACCAATATTTTGACTTCTACATTTGACGTCTGCATGGAAATTAAGTTCATATCATTGGCACAAAATATAGATAAAGGAAATGAACATTGTTAAGGCAAACCGCAAGAAGTTACCCCAAATTTATACAGTTGAATGACCGTTCGTACTCGTGGGGGTTAATGTATAATTTCTCTTGCCCGTCTACATTGCAAAAAAGAATGAAGACCAACGTTACCAATTCTCCAATCGTAACATAGTGACAATATTCGCTAATCGTAACATAGTGACAATTTTCGCTAATCGAAACATAGTGACCATATTCGATAATCGTAACATAGTGACAATATTCGATAATCGAAACATAGTGACCATATTCACTAATCGTAACATAGTGACAATATTCGATAATCGTAACATAGTGACAATATTCACTAATCGTAACAAGGTGACAATATTCACTAATCGTAACATAGTGACCATATTCACTAATCGTAACATAGTGACAATATTTGCTAATCGTAACATAGTGACAATATTCACTAATCGTAACACAGTGACAATATTAACTAATCGTAACACAGTGACAATATTAACTAATCGTAACATAGTGACAATATTAACTAATCGTAACATAGTGACAATATTTGCTAATCGTAACAAGGTGACAATATTCGCTAATAAAACATAGTGACAATATTCGATAATCGTAACATAGTGGCAATATTAACTAATCGTAACATAGTGGCAATATTAACTAATCGTAACATAGTAACAATATTAACTAATCGTAACATAGTAACAATATTAACTAATCGTAACATAGTGACCATATTCGCTAATCGTAACATAGTAACAATATTCACTAATCGTAACATAGTAACAATATTTGCTAATCGTAACATATTGACAATATTAACTAATCGTAACATATAGTGACAATATTAACTAATCGTAACATAGTGACAATATTCGCTAATCGTAACATAGTGACAATATTCACTAATCGTAACATAGTAACAATATTTGCTAATCGTAACATAGTGACAATATTTGCTAATCGTAACATATAGTGACAATATTAACTAATCGTAACATAGTGACAATATTAACTAATCGTAACATAGTAACAATATTCACTAATCGTAACATAGTGACAATATTAACTAATCGTAACATATAGTGACAATATTAACTAATCGTAACATAGTGACAATATTCGCTAATCGTAACATAGTGACAATATTCACTAATCGTAACATAGTAACAATATTTGCTAATCGTAACATAGTGACCATATTCGCTAATCGTAACATAGTGACAATATTAACTAATCGTAACATATAGTGACAATATTAACTAATCGTAACATAGTGACAATATTAACTAATCGTAACATATAGTGACAATATTAACTAATCGTAACATAGTGACAATATTCGCTAATCGTAACATAGTAACAATATTCACTAATCGTAACATGGTAACAATATTTGCTAATCGTAACATAGTGACCATATTCACTAATCGTAACATAGTGACAATATTCGCTAATCGTAACATAGTAACAATATTCACTAATCGTAACATGGTAACAATATTTGCTAATCGTAACATAGTGACCATATTCACTAATCGTAACATAGTGACAATATTCGCTAATCGTAACATAGTAACAATATTCACTAATCGTAACATGGTAACAATATTTGCTAATCGTAACATAGTAACAATATTAACTAATCGTAACATAGTGACAATATTAACTAATCGTAACATAGTGACAATATTAACTAATCGTAACATAGTGACAATATTAACTAATCGTAACATAGTGACAATATTAACTAATCGTAACATAGTAACAATATTAACTAATCGTAACATAGTGACAATATTAACTAATCGTAACATAGTGACAATATTAACTAATCGTAACATAGTGACAATATTAACTAATCGTAACATAGTGACAATATTAACTAATCGTAACATAGTGACAATATTAACTAATCGTAACATAGTGACAATATTAACTAATCGTAACATAGTGACAATATTAACTAATCGTAACATAGTGACAATATTAACTAATCGTAACATAGTGACAATATTAACTAATCGTAACATAGTGACAATATTAACTAATCGTAACATAGTGACAATATTAACTAATCGTAACATAGTAACAATATTCACTAATCGTAACATAGTGACAATATTAACTAATCGTAACATAGTGACAATATTAACTAATCGTAACATAGTGACAATATTAACTAATCGTAACATAGTGACAATATTAACTAATCGTAACATAGTAACAATATTCACTAATCGTAACATAGTGACAATATTAACTAATCGTAACATAGTGACAATATTAACTAATCGTAACATAGTAACAATATTAACTAATCGTAACATAGTGACAATATTAACTAATCGTAACATAGTGACAATATTAACTAATCGTAACATAGTGACAATATTAACTAATCGTAACATAGTAACAATATTCACTAATCGTAACATAGTGACAATATTAACTAATCGTAACATAGTGACAATATTAACTAATCGTAACATAGTAACAATATTAACTAATCGTAACATAGTGACAATATTAACTAATCGTAACATAGTGACAATATTAACTAATCGTAACATAGTGACAATATTAACTAATCGTAACATAGTAATGAAGAACAACACGTGAATCCTTTTCCAAGGCTTTACTCTAAAACGGTTTTAGAATGAATCAATTACTATTATTAGCATTATATAAGGTTTTCCATTACCGAGGTGTTAATGGTTTGATACATGCAATGTTCTTACATTATACAAGCAAATATTTATATACAAGTAATAAAAGATCTTCAAACACTGCCTATGTAACCAAGCCTCTCCGAACAATACTCCTACTACGACAATTCAAGTCATTCTGAAGGTGAGCAATCGTTTGATCATTCAAACATCAAATGATTTTAATAACATACAAAGTGAAAGTCTAGCTATAAGATATATTATTAACAAGGTGTATATTCATGCCAATGGGCGAGATAACGTTCTCGCTAATACCTGTATTCTTTTCTTTAATTCATTTATTCAATCATGTATTATATATTGTTTTGATCATATCGTGGTTCCAGGCCATATCTATCATAGAGGGATATGTCCCGGTCAACTGATAAAAGTTCACCTAAAGCTAGCTTATCATGATAATCCTCAGTAATTTGATCGGCAAGCAAAAGCGGTGCCTTAGTCTTTGCACACCTCCTACTAAGGTATTCAGATGTTTGAAGGTAGGCGATGTTTTTCAGTTTTCTTATTGCAAGGAAATGTGTGAATAGAGGCACGTGTTAAAACTCTCTCTTTAAGATGGGTATAAGTAAATACTTGCAAGGCCAGTATACCTTTTTGCACAAAGTACTGTTTGTAATTTATTGCATGAAAAAAGTGGGGAGGGTACACCTAAGCTTATATCAGATATTAAAACAGAAATTCTTTATCGTTGTACACCTTCTCTCGAGTGTAAAGATTTATGTCAAATTTTATGAGTCGACGGTAACATGAGTAAGAGGAGTTAAGATGTTTTCTTAAAAACTACAAATTGCTCGTCTGTGAAAATATTTAAAATACATTTACTTTGATGTCTGAACAATGGCACATATTCACAAGTCTTGAGTCTGAGTTGTTAATGCCAATTTGAAACGTCTACATGCACTTAAAAATTGCCTGCAATATGGTCATTATGGAAGGAACTGGAATACAAAAATAAAATTGTTATATACATGTTCGTTTCTGTTTCATTTTATACCTATGACGCATGCACATGAAAAATGCCAGATGTGTGATGTAACTACAATGTTTATACATGCAAAAAATACTGGTTGTGGTTCCTCAATAGTCAAAACCCTATATCCATAATTTTACAAAACCCAGGACAGAATAACCTAACCAACTCAATATTAAATTCCGTTTCTCTCGAGTGTAAAGATTCATGTCAAACTCTATGGGTCAACGGTAAGAGGATGTAAGGTGTTTTCTTAAGCATTAAAAATTGCTCGTCACTGAAAATATTTACAATACATTTACTTTGATTTTTGAGTTGTTAAAGCCAATTTGAAAGTGTACATGCACTTGAAAATTGCTTGTAATTATCGAAGGAACTGGAATACCAAAAAAATAATGTACATGTTCGTTCCTGTTTCATTTCATATACACACACACAGAGAGACCTATGACGCATGCACATGAAAACTGCCAGATGTGTGATGTAACTACAATGTTTATACATGCAAAAAATACTGGTTTTGGTTCCTCAATAGTCAAAACCCTATATCCATAATTTTACAAAACGCAGGACAGAATAACCTAACCAACTCAATATTAAATTCCGTTTCTCTCGAGTGTAAAGATCAATGTCAAACTCTATGGGTCGACGGTAAGAGGATGTAAGGTGTTTTCTTAAGCATTAAAAATTGCTCGTCACTGAAAATATTTACAATACATTTACCTTGGTTTTTGAGTTGTTAAAGCCAATTTGAAAGTGTACATGCACTTGAAAATTGCTTGTAATTATCGAAGGAACTGGAATACAAAAAATTCACTGTACATGTTCGTTCCTGTTTCACTTTATACACACACATGTACACCTATGACGCATGCACGTGAAAACTACCAAATGTATGCTGTAATTGCAATGTTTGTTCATACAAAAAATACTGGTTTTGGTTCCTCAATAGTCCACACTCTATATCCGTAATTTGACAAAACCCAGGACAGAATCACCTAACCAACTCAAATGAAATTCCGTTAGACGAGTGTCAGACATATTTGGCCAACTACAGTTCTTTTCGCGTTGCTAGGCACGCTGACACGAGTTAATAATGAACCAACCGCCAAACCAAAGGAGTGGTCTATTTAACCTTTCTCCACAGGATGGGTTACTCATAACGGTTCGCTAAGCATGCCAATGAAGTATTTCAAACTTCAAAATCTGTATTTACCTTTTTACTTCTTTTATTGTGATAGAAAGATCGCAATGGGTTTTAAAAATTCAGTCAAGATCTCTACAGTATTTTTTCTATGGACTACATACTTCTTGGCATCCGATGTAGAAGGCAATAGCAATCCAATTAATATAATTGACAATGGATACGAGACAGTGTTGGTAGCCATACACGAGGCTATACCTGAAGATCCACTCCTCATTGAACGCATTAAGGTGAGTAGCCACAAATGAAAGATATAGACAGCGCATGAAAATTCTGCACATGAATTATTTTTGTATTACATGTATTATGCCAAGTGAAGGACCTTCTTGCCAATAATTGCCCTATACAAAATGGTTACAAAATAACTTCTTAAAATTTAGAAAAAAAAGTTTCAAGTTTGTCCACGTCACAATATTTACACACATGTCACGCAATCCGAGTTTTATGGTATCAACAATAGTCACTAAGTACGTAATACCACCACAGTTTTAATAAATGAAATGCCAGATGTATTTCATTTCAACAAGATTTTAAACGTACCATCACGAAATGAAACGTTTTCGTTATTTTTGGAACGTTACGAAGATACTCAACAATAGGGAGACTTGGTAAATTTGTAAGGACTCGTACGAACACAAATTAAGCTTATTCGAGTTGGTGCCATACAAATTGGTTATATATATATATATATATATATATATATATATATATATACATATATATATATATATATATATATATATATATATATATATATATATATATATATATATATATATATATATATATATATATATATATACATACATGAATTATAATAAAATAAGAATTGTGAAGTGATGAGTTTGTAAATACATGATAATAGAGTTGTTTGATTCTTATTCTTTTTTGTGTGTGTCCTATAAAAGATGCTCATTTCATGTACTGGGCATATCTTACAATACCCACTTCATAACCTGGGCAACACGATTGCCTATTTCATGAACTGGGCAAAGTGTGTGTGTGTGTGTGTGTGTGTGTGTGTGTGTGTGTGTGTGTGTGTGTGTGTGTGTTACAGTGCAGGATATCAGAAAATTGAAATCTGTTAGATCACTTTAATAGTACATATAGTAGAATATTTGTAAAGTGTGTCGTTTTAATACTGTGCATTCATATTTGGTCAACGTAAAGATCGCATTGCTTGGAATATGTGCCAAATATAGGGCGTAGAGTTATAACCGTAATAGCGGTTGATTCTCATATTCTACAGGATATTTTTACGAGCGCATCTTATCACCTCCACCAAGCCACTTTACATCGCGCGTTTTATCGTGAAGTCACTATTCTCATACCGAGGACTTGGAGTGATGACCTGACAGAAGCTGTAGCCACAACGGAACGATTTGACATTGCAAACGTCATTGTCGATCAACCTAACCCAGAATATGGAGACAGTCCGTACACTCGTCAGATACGTGGTTGTGGAGAACCAGGGGAGTTTATTCACTTCACTGAACGCTGGGTCAAAGACGAAGAGTATAGTACGCTCTACTGGGGAGATTCAGGTACTGAAAATAGTACTTTGTTATGTCGAGCAACCTTTAACATTGCCTAACAAATCCAGTATATATTATATATGACAGGTATTATGTTTGGATAGATAATCCATCAGCATATACGCTAAACTACGGTCTCATCTGAGTTGAGTGGCATGTGTTAAGAGATCAACGTATAATACTGGCTGTATAGTAGCATTCTCATATACTAGTCATAGGAATGCATATATCTCTGCGCATCGGACCCGGTGTATTATAACGTCCTATATCACTTGATCAAGTATGGTTTGCCTGGAGTGAGGTCGAGGACAATTGATTGAAGAATAACGATTTACATCATGTTGTTATGGTAACCTCGTGACCTTAGCTGTACCTTTAATATTAAAACTAACAAATAGAGACACTCGATACAACGTGTACATCCATCAATGTAAAATAATCGATCTAGGTTATTTATGATTTGAACTAGAATCTGATATTTTTTCATGTAATTGTCAGTCGCTTAATTACATTGGGAATGTCTATTTTAAATAGCAGAAACCAATCACACACTGCACATGTTACACTTGCAGAAACCAATCACACACTGCACATGTTACACTTGCAGAAACCAATCACACACTGCACATGTTACACTTTAAGATAGCAAGATTATGAAGATTGAATGAATACACATAAATGAAATGAACTAAAGTCCCACCATACAGACATCAAAACATTGACGTCTGCATATATGTATGCGCCTGCGCAGTACATTTAAATGGTTTACTAAGTTTATACAAAATATAACGAGAAATTGCGATCTTGCTATCTTAAAATGTAGAATGAGCAGTACTGTTTCTTATTGGTTTCTGTGTAGGTGTGTAAAACAGAGACAGTGAACACTGGCATGAAATGGGCTGTATAAACCCTTTTGTTGTATCATATTACATTGCCTAGGTAAAGTGGTAGTTCATGAATGGGCTCATCTCAGATGGGGTGTATTTGATGAATACCCTGTCGACGACCATGAATATTTTTACTATGACGAAAATGGTCACGTTCAGCCAACCAGATGCTCCGAATCAGTCACGGGGGAATCACTTAACATTCATAACGGATACAAGAAATGTAACACAAACCCGGAATCAGGAGTTATGCCAGAACCAGGATGTAGGTTTTTCCCAGCATCAAACAGTGATGTTTCTGCGTCATACATGTATGCTAATTATTTAGATTCGGTAAGTTGTTAGAATTAGTTTGAAATCGCTTATTTTGCATTTGACCTTAAAGGTCAATGCAATGTCAAATCAAGGCCATGGCTACAAAGCATCGCAATGTCACGTGTTCTGAATAGTTGGTCAATTTGTTGACAGAGACTGAAGCATGCAGTCGAAAATTCAGGTAACACTAGAAGTTTACATTATATTAAATACAGTGTTTTACATACACAGATGAATTCTCATTTAAACAAATCATCATAGCTTACTAAAAATACAGAAAAAATGCTTCCTTTTGAATTTTTGGCCTTTTGCTCAAAGTCGGTTAGAAGTACTCACAAAAATGGCTTAATTTCAAAGTTTGACCCTGTAGCCATTCAAGGGTAACAATATAGCTGTACCAGATGTATACTTCATGTAATAAGCTAGGAACAAAGATTTGAAAAAATGCGCAATAGTTTCACTTTTGGCGTAGCAAGGTAATTCATTTTTATCTTCCGAAGGAATAAATCTTTATTTATCTTTTAAATCTGAAATATGAATTGACAGTATTAAATGTAATAAAATATTACTTTAACCTACCTATTGACAGGTTACTACATTCTGCCACAGTAGAAGTGACGGGGATCCAAAAACCAAACACAATCGTCTTGCAATAAACAAACAAAATAACGAATGTAGTTATCAGAGTGCATGGGATGTAATGCTAAACCACGATGACTTCGTAGAGGGCGCTAATCCACCAAGAGAGGAGTTGGACACCACACCATCGTTTAGGGTCGTACAAGAAGTCGATCTGAGAGTTGTTCTTGTACTTGACAAGTCCGGTAGCATGAACGATGTAAGCTAAGAGAGAAAACTGTACTATTTACTTTTCACAGACTTTCCATTTTCTAACTATAAATCCTTACAATATTTGTAATGAAGTGTATTATGAATATCAGTCAAAGTAAGGTTACAAATTGCTTTGAACAAAAATTTGGTGGTTAGTGTTTAATAAAGCATATACTCAAAATACCTGCCCCGATCTAATCCGAATCGGAAGTCAAAATTTCATCGCCGATTGAGACATACATTATTGTAGTACACCCCTGACGATGGTAACGGAACATTTACCCCTGACGATGGTAACGGGACGTTGACCCCTGACGATGGTAACGATGGTAACGGAACGTTTATAGCTAAAAATTATGATTCACTTCTAAGACATTTTTGAAACCAAGTAGAATTTTTCATTTGATACAAATATCGATGTGTTTCTACTGTCAGGAGAAGTTCTGTTCTATTATCTGCAAAATGTGGTTTTTAAATAATTTACTCGTATCAAGTGACACGTTTACTCATTCTTTTGACAGCACAAGCGATTAGACCTCCTTCTACAGGCATCTAGTGTCTACATTGGTTACACAGTCCCTAATAACACCTGGGTTGGTATAGTGCAGTTCTCTAGTTCTGACTGTACTAGGAATCTGTCTGACTTAGTCCAAGTGAACAATCAGGAAACAAGACAACAGTTAATCGACAAATTACCAAAAACAGCATCTGGTGGTACTTGTATTGGATGTGGACTGTTAGAAGGTATCAAGGTATGTATAAACTCGTTCCATCTTTGTAGTTACTGGCTCTGTCTGATACAACCACACAGACTGCACATTCTACACTGAAAGATAACAAGATTGGTACATTGTGTCTAATATGAAATAAACCATTTAAAATGTACTGCAACTAGATGTAGACATGGGGATGCCAATGTTTCTATATCTGCATGTGATGTCTGTATGGTGGCACATTAGTTTATTTCACTTTGACAAAATGTCACAAGAAACTGTATTCATTCAATCTTGCACGTGTCATTTCTTATTGGTTTCCGCGTGGTTGTATAAAACAGAGCAATGAATACTAACTTGAAGCGGACTGTAAGAAGTGGTATTTCCCTTCTATGATGGTAAGACTTTATGACACATGAAGTTAAATCATCGGAATTGTGGGAACAAGTGCATATAAATAATATCACTGATTATTCTATTACAACAGGATATCTATGGCTACCTGAAAATAAAATCAAAATGCGATATGCTAGTATTATTTTTATTTCACTGCAAATGCCATCCAATCAAATTTGTCTTCATCTAATACATTGAAATAGTGGCAGATCTTTTTAATTATATATACTGAACTCTCCCCTATATTTAGGTTCTGGAGAAAGGGGGTAGGAGTGCTGCAGGCGGTATCATATTCCTCGTCGGGGATGGCGAAGAGAAAAATGGACCATATATTGAGGATGTAATAGATGATTTGATAGAGAAAGAAGTTATCGTGGATACCATGGCTCAAAGTGATGAAGCAGATCAAGGTTTAGCCAATTTATCAGCTCAAACTGGTGGCTATGCTTACTGGTATTCAGAGAGTGACGTATCAACTGCAATGCATGATGGGTTTACTGACAGCATCACAAGTCGTGTTGGCTACAGACCGGATACTCCAATACAGGTAACATAGAAGTGACGTCACTGAAAAGTACTTTATATGCATTGTACATGTTTGCACAACAGATGACACGTGCAAACAGAACGAATGAACATCCTTATATATCCACCAACATCGTAATTAGCATAATAGTAATTAGCATAATGAATATTCATGACATTACTATAAACGTTATAATCATATTCATAATTATAATCTCACTTCATTATTTTTATTGTCATCTTCGGTCATTTATCTCATTTTAGTTGTAATAAATATTTGTCAATTTCAATTTATATTTGTTTACATCTATCTAAAATCATGCTATTTTATTTTGAAATGTTATTACAGCTTGCCAGTTACAAAACGAAGATTGAAAAGTATCATGTATATCAAAGTGAATTGATGATAGATTCCACTATTGGTAGACACACCGTGTTCTTTATATTTTGGGATCTAAATCGAAACACGCCAGTAGAGGCGGTCATCCGGGCACCAGATGGTACAGTATTTGATAAAAACTCGGAAGAATATCAAGTTGAACATGACAAAAATACTATAGCCGTGACAATCCCAGGATTAGCCCAGGTAAGTTCCAATGTCCCCAATTTGATAACCAAACCAGTTGAAACCTGTTGAAACCAGTTGAAACCTGTTGACCTATCAGAAAATAAATCGTGTGACGAGAATTAGTTTAGATAGATAAAGTGTTTGAAGGACATTGTGATCTTGACAATATACGTCTTTCTGATCATACAAAACTGTTTCCCCTCCCTTCCTCCCCCTCCTTCCTCCCCACTGTATAACATCTCTGTTATTATTATTTCAAGGCAGGAATATGGAACTACACCATTAGTAATCCCGACTCAGTAAAACAAACGGTAGAAATAAAGATCGAGTCTAAATCGGTCAGTTTAACTTCACAACCTTTGACATTATCATCTACAACTTCCAGTGACATCATCACGGAATCACCTCCATCAGTTGTAATCTATGCTGACCTTAGCCAAGGTTTTAATCCAGTTACCAAGGCAACAGTCACTGCCTTGATCGAACTACCTGATTACAGTGTCGTCGAAATGCCATTATTAGACGAAGGTGTAGGTAAGTGTGACTTTTTCCGTTTGTCTATTCTACTGAAATTGCTCGTTGAGATTATGAAGTTATGAAATTTGGAAGTTCAAAATCTACACGTGCAAACTACTTTTTAAACCGAGTCATGACCACCTGGAACAGCTTACCTGCTACTGTTGTAACCTCACCAACTTTAAATTCTTTCAAAAACAGTCGAGACACATATTGGAATGACTATAAGTATATAACAGACCCCAGTGTTTTTGATCACTAACCATTTAAAGTATCTTGTTTACCATCTCACAGTTCAAAGTTGTATATACATATATTTTTATTATCAATCTGAACTCTACAAGTAATTACTATCTTGAACTCTACAAAAAAACACTATATTTGAAATGTACTGTACCTTGTGAAAACGAACATTTCAGCAGTAAGAAATGCATTATTCTATCAGGTAAGAAAACAGTTGTCTGGCTAGAAGGCTGAGCTATACAAACACTTGTACTATACTGAACAAAAAAGTAATCCTATGTAAATCCGCCTGACTCCACTGATAAAATAACTGGGATTCAATCATGGCCCTTCAGTGTGAAATTTGCAAACCAACAATGTCTGGAATATCTTAGATTATAGTATTTATAGTATACTATAGTAAAAATCTTTTCACAATATCTAGTCATTTCAGATGAGGCTATTACCATACTTATAATTCGGCAATCTGATCACGCTCAGTTTGGCTATAATGGTTATTTAAAGTCCGTAAAATGTTGTTATTTGCTGTCGAAGGTGAAATATTTCTATTTATGAATATTTATGTACTTATCGTACTGTCATTTATATAGGTGCTGATTTGACTAAACATGATGGTGTGTACTCAGCCTATTTCCTGGATTTTATTAACGTACACTGTCAAACTGTCTGTCGGTATGAAGTACAAGTAGTGGCTGATAATAAAGATGGTACAGCTGAGATCATAGTAATGGGGCATACGGGTGCCATGGCAACTGATTATTGTGAGTCAAAGTTTTTGTCGACATTTTGATTATAACACTATACGGGAGGTGGTAGTTCATTTTTGAAAATTATCTGCAACGACAAAGACAGACAGAGAGACAGAGAGACAGAGAAATAGAGAGACAGACAGACAGACAGACAGACAGACGGACGGACGGACGGACGGACGGACGGACGGACGGACAGACAGACAGACAGACAGACAGACAGACAGACAGACAGACAGACAGACAGACAGACAGACAGACAGACAGACAGACAGACAGACAGACAGACAGACAGACAGTAGTCGTGAGAATTCAGCAAAAGGCATACATTTATTTGGAAATGTATATTCTGGCTGAGAAAATGCATTTGTCGTTTAAGATACATATTTAAAGTAGTGTTTGTCATTTGTTCTAAATACAGCTGTCATCCCCACAAAGGGAGAGTCGGTTCCAATCGGTGATTTCCGACGAGTGACATCGGGAGAATCGTTTATGGTCGATAAAAATGTTAAAATTCCGCCGAAAGGTTTAGATGTAATCCGTCCAGCAAGAATATCAGATTTCAGGAGTCCAGCTTCTGATTATGATGGAAAAACTTTTACTCTTCGCTGGACTGCGATGGGCAATGACCTAGATAAAGGGACAGGTAAATTTACAAATACTACAGCATATAGTAATATGTGAACATAAATATCACTGGCTAGCTATTGACTGTTTGTGTGATACAACATCGTTTATAAGATCAGGTGTGCTTGTGATTTTGATAAGGGGGATTAGGTAAGTGTGTGTGGGGGCGGGGGGGATTACAAGTCTTTTTGCGGTCAGTAAACATAGTGCACACATGTACACCTTTGCCAACACATATCTAGAGCTGTCTGTGGAATTGGTAACCATGCTAGCTGGCACCTAAGGTTGCATGGTGTCGCTATGGCAAGTAAAGTTTGACAAAGATGTTGCATTTCATGTTTCACTTTGGATACCATGGTAACAATATAATACATTCTGGTGACGTACTTGGATTTCCCACTAGCAAGAACCAATTTATTTATATATCCCAAGTTGGCTGTGGGCATCATGAGAATTAATGCGTATCTATGACACAGTTTGGCCGAGATGCTGGATTTCTTATTTTACACATCCTGATTACTATGGCAACAAAAAATATGTTTCTAGTGATGTACGTAGATCCTCCACTGTGCCAGTTCCATTTTTCAGTTTGTATTATCACCAAAATCTAATAAATTTGTTGTGTTTTCATAAACATGTTCTGTGATCTCTTTTATATACAGCTGACCATTATGACTTACGGAGTTCCAATTCCTTCAATGAAATCTTGGATAAATTTGAGAATGCGTCGAACGTTCAAAATGATGATTTAATCACTGGGACGTTATCGTCACCGCTACCAGCTGGCACAGAGGAAACTGTGGTCGTGTTTCTACCAAACAGTGACGCGGGGAAAACGTATTATTTCGGTATTCGAGCTGTTGATGCTGCTGGCAATGAGGGCGCTATATCTAACATAGCCCAGAATGCTATTGTCATGACCCCGAGAGATGACCTGGCGAACTGGGAAATATTCCTTATTCTTTCGGGAATAATCATCGCCATTCTCATAATTATCATCGTTATTATTTGCACCAGTCGGTACAGGAAAGCTAAAAGAAAGGAAAGAGACTTGGAAAGTTCTTACACAGGATTCAAGAATGAGTTTAATGAAAGACGCATTACTACATGCCACCATTAGTAAAGTCCAAGTTTTGTAAATATAAAAGTTATATTTGTTGTCATTATTTGTGATTTTATGCATGTTTAAGATGGACCTCAGATTGAAAGAGTGTACATGAAATAATCCAGAATTAACGAGTATCGTGTTAAAGTTCAAATATAAGTAAGTATGGGTTTTTCCAATATTCTGCTTTGTAGAGCTAGAGGTGTATGTCGAAATTGAATTCCCAGATTGGCATCCACTCTAAATAGGTAATTTTAGAGGTCTCGTTAAATCTTTATTCTTAATTCTTAGTCAGATTTGTTTAATTTTGTTAATTTGTTGTATGTTTACTGTTAGTAGCGTCATCTCTATGTGTTGTACTTGATGTAATTTTAGGTATTTTAGTAGACTGTAAGATATATTGATAAGAGATGTATGTGCTTTTAACACACCTGTAAATGAGACTGCCTCCGGTTGTAATCCTGAAAATGAAATAAAATATAGTACATTGTATCTTTGAAGTCTGTTACCCAAACACAATACAGAATTGCAATTCGCAGTTAGAAAATCAGAAAATTAAAGGTTGCAATAACAAGACAAACGTCATTTCATTTTATATCCTAACCTATAAACAACAAATTTCAAAACGATTCCAAGTTAAGTGTAATGGATTTTATTTTATAGAATCTAACACACGATATATGTGAAAATATTCTTTTAAAATGTATGTTACCATGGAACAGCAGAAATAAAATCTGTTTTAAAACACTGAATGCGGTGATATTTTACGTACATATTTTGCCAATGTAAAACATATACGAATTATATCATCTCTTTGGTATAAAATCACTCAAATATTCGCAAGTAACTAATGTATATATGTCGAAGCTATCAAATATTTTGTG
Source organism: Glandiceps talaboti (assembly GCF_964340395.1). Classification (NCBI taxonomy): domain Eukaryota; kingdom Metazoa; phylum Hemichordata; class Enteropneusta; family Spengelidae; genus Glandiceps; species Glandiceps talaboti. The sequence continues at coordinate 760,401 of NC_135561.1, read as the reverse complement.
AGATTTTGGGACACAACTTTCACTTTGAAGGAAACAAGACAGTAAAACATCTGTTGAATTTATGTTGAATAAAAGAAGTAGCCAGGCTTCTTCAAAAATGAAGACATTTATTCAAATTTAATGCGCCTTCAAATATAACGTACATTTCAAATATAATGTCTGTGCGATCCTGATTAATAGTCGCCGGGTGTATATTGGGCTCAATACGTGTTAGTAATTCGATACGGGATATATTCAATTAAAATGTGTTAAGAACACGATGCATACTCCGTACAGTTTTGAACACAGTAAATACAACCGTAATTTTGAGGGAAAGGGTTATATTTTCGGCCTGCCAAAAAGGGGAATGGTTTTCACGTGAGATGGTAACGTACAGTAACCAATTAAAACATAGCAATCAAAACATAATGAAATGGTATATCTGTACGTACAGGAATATTCCATTTTCTGGATTTAGTCAAGAGACCAATTATGTCGTGCTCACGAGATTATTTTTTATTTTTTATTTTACAAAATGTCCCTTACTGGCTTTCATACTTTTATTTATGTTGATTGACATAAATATTGAATGAATATGTATGCGCACATCGACTTCACAGTTTACTTTCTTTGGTGCATGTGTTTATGTGCGGTCTAATAAATGAGCAGGACAGGACACATTGTTGAACGAAGTGGTTGTATGTACATTTGTATATTTGTATATATAACCTCACACTTCTACATGTAACAGTTTATGTAGGCACATGCTCCTTACCGGTTCACAAAATCCATTGCAATACAACCTGGATACTTAAACGAAAGAAGACAGCACGGTAGGTCGTAGGGCGATTGGACACAATTTTGTGGTGCAATGTTTCTTCCCCCTATAATACTTTGTGGACACAATTATGAAAGCTTTCACAATTCACAACTTCAGTTCATCAGTTTGTTACAGAAGGCATTACAGAAGAAATGAAGCTGTCCTGTTGCTTCATTCATGGGACATGATGTTTTTAAGAAAAAGACAGACACAGCCTTCAATCTAGACTAACAACGACAGAGACATAACAGACGTACACAGCAGGATCTTGTACCCAATCACATTGAAAAATTATAAAGCATTGCTATTTGTTTACAATGCAATAAACACAGTTTTCTGCTAAAAAAATGTAGTTGATGATTTTAAACCTAATCCTGGCATCAATTGTTTACTTTCAAACTGATAACTTGTCTTAGACTACTTCTGCATACCCACTTTGCCCAGCACTTTTATGATTGTTTCTTTTGCATTTGAAGTTGTCTGTGCGTGTTCGTGTGCGTGCGCATGCGTAAAACATCATTTTCAGGAGTGAAGCACCATGCCCTCTTCATTTCTCCTGTAACATACACAATTGCATGATTATAGGTCAAGAGGTTTATCTAGAAATGATTTGAGCTCACCCTGCCATGGGTTCTGTACACCATATAACCCAGTACAAAGGTTCTATATTATCATCTTCAGCCACTCCCTGTCAATCTGTCACCAATCCAGATTAATATCATCATGATAAGTCAAAGACTGTCATAATGTGGTCATCAGAAATATTTGACTCATCTAATGCTGCCCTATATCGGTATGTCTTTGGACATTTACAGTCAGTTTATCTATACATGTTGCTAGGGAACCAACACATCTTTACATTATACCAGCGGCACCTATAAGTTTATAAAACACTAAACCATCAGAGCTACATCAGAACGCTTTAGTCAGCCGATCTCCAGGTGACTGTAATTCTTTGATGGTCAGCGTTTCTTCGGAATGGGGTTCATCAATTCAACCAAGATACTTGCACTATTGACAACGCTTATCTTCGTATCCGAAGTAGAAGGCAATCGCAATCCGATTCATCTGATTGATAATGGATATGAGACGGTATTGGTAGCTATACATGAAAGTATAGCTGAAGATCCACTTCTCGTTGATCGAATTAAGGTGAGTTATCACCTCTTTAAAACTTGTTTTGTGTTCAGCAAGTAAACGAATACCTGAATATTTTATGAAATTTGTGTGACAATTTGTCATGACAATGTGTCCTGACAATGTGTGATGTTTATCATTTTTATCTGCAAGTATTTTTCAAGATTCCAGTATCGAATGCTTATTGTAGACATATGTTGTCCTTGTAACTGTGGAACAGTAAATGGTAGGTAAACTTATGTATAACCAGACAGAGCAAAGGCTAACATCGTCATAATTTTTACCTTTACAACAAATTCGATTGAAATATATGAACAAAGTCGATGTGTTGTGAATGTTTAATTTGATCAACATCTCAGACTACTACTATAAATAGTAAATCAGTTCAAATACTCTTGACCTTGAACTTCAGTCATTCTAACAACAACTTCTTTGTTATTTCGTCACTTCAACACAATATGTTGTTTTGAAGTTGAATTTGCCAGCTTATTTGGACACGCCATGATGACAACAAGGGTATACTTGACAACATGATAAGATATACCACTGTTTCCAAAATTACAAATAAAACGAGTGTCTTTCTTTTATTTCATGCCTATGTTCGCGCTTTCTGTAATTTCTTTTCTTCGTTTTAATGTCTATCTATCTATATTTCTGTCTGTCGGCAAGTGAGTCTGTCTGTCTGTCTGTCTGTCTGTCTGTCTGTCTGTCTGTCTGCCTGCCTGCATGGCTGGCTGGCTAGGCTGTCTACGGTTTATATTTTTGTCAGTCAGGCTGTCTATCTCTATACCTGTTTGTGTGTCTGTCTGTTTATCTATTCTTTTCTCTTTCCGTCCTTCTGTTTGTTTGTTTGTCTGTCTGTCTGTCTGTCTGTCTGTCGGCCTGTCTGTCTGTCTGCCTGTCTGTCTGTCTGTCTGTCTGTCCGTTGTTATACATATTTCCGATTAGGTGATAGTGCAGCAGTCGAGAGTTCAAACCGCATATGATCTATATTTAGTATCATTACATCAGAAGAATTTAATTCATGTATTTGTGAAAGAAATCTGTCTATAAATTTATATTCTCTTCAAAAAACCTAGTGAAGTTCAAACTAGTCGCAGACTCAAATCGTTTTTTCAACTTTTTTTCGCAGTTTTATGGGTTTAAACGAAATTGTATCAGAATTGCATGCACACCACAAATTTGAAAATATGTCCCGACAAAAAAAATCCAGGCAAATGACTAACTTTATAATAGGTATATAGGAGGCATACATGCATTAATATATTTTCATCCTAATTTGTGTAAATGTAAAAATGTACGAAGCGAACAATTTCTGACAATCAAACGCAGGTGTAGTTATGACGCCAATTAATTAATTTAACAAGCGTATATTTTATTGACAACAACTCGTCATTGTCTGTGTTACTATTTGTGTCCATGTAACCTTAAAGGACAATATGATAAGATAGAGATAATTAAGATAGTCTTCTTGTCAGTTGTTGAGTTGAACGAACAATTGGATATCAACAGTAAATCCCGCTAATTTGTCACAAGTTCAATTGCCATACCTTGATACATTCGTTGCTATAGAGACAACAAAGGGCGGTTTGTTTATTGTACAATGTTCAACAGTAATGGTCTAAATGTATAAATCCCTATTAACAATGTCATACAATCCTTGCTTAGATGTTGAAGAGTAACATATAACGAGTTTATCTTGATGGGGTGAGGTTTTTTTTAAACTTACCAGTCTGAGAGTAAACGCATTAATATGAGCTCGTCGTGCATAAGAACTGCAGTCAGTCCAACTACAATAACGAACCAGTTAGGAGACATGGACTTGATAAATTGGGATAAACACGTTAAACCGTAAAGAGTCCTTAAGTCTACGTCACAACTTTATTACCAATGTTTCAACCTAACATTGGAGATTTTCTTCAGAGTCTCGATAACACGAACAAAATAAAATGAATAATGCCGGTTGTTTGGTTTATTCCACATACATTCTGAAGTTATTTTTCGATTTATTTGATTATGATTAGTAATATCCCGGGTGTGGACTACGTACTACTTACCGTGAATCGCCCCCTCCTCCAAGCAAGGGTCGACCACGTTCATCGTGGACACTTCTAATTTAGAAATCCCATTTGTGTACTGAAATCCAATTCGTACATGAAGCTTAAGGAACATGGCTGAAATACAAATGTATAGTTGAGATCCAAATAAAATCACGGAACGATGATACTTAGTCTGAAGTGGTCAAAAATAGAGCAAACAAGTAGAAAATGATATTCAACTTCCACCTCGGAAGTAAATATAAACGTTGGTTTCTCTCAGTGTTGTACTTTCTCACTTTCTATGCGTAGATAATGTAAAGAGCAACGAAAACGTGACAGTATTTATATTTCTAAATGGACAGGTGTAAACAAGTTCTTTTTCTGTTTCAACGGAAACCTTGAAGTTGCAATATATGATGTGGATAGCTTATCCATGGAACACACCTCACTCTCCAAGTTGTAAATAAATACTCTTTGAAATTTTCAACGAAGGTTTTAGTAAAAATACTGAAATATATTTATTCAGGGTAGCTCAAATAAGTGTTACAATACTAAAGTAAATGAAACACTTCATTCCACTAAGCCCCCAAGCAATACTGCATTGACAATCATTCAATAAAAGTAGGTAAACTAAAACTCAGAAAAGCTACAAAACTGACGTACCGTCACAAACGAAAAGTGAAATTGACAAACAAGCAATGAGAGTAAATTGTCTACAATTTCGGACCAAGGTTGGTCTAGACCTAACACCAGAAATTTCAGCATTTACGAGAATATCTAGTCTTTGACATATTTTAGCAACTTAGCCCAGTACTTTACACAACGTTTTGCAGTGTACAAATGAGTCATACGGGAGCGTGGGCGAGGGGCTTGCAAAGTCATACCGGAGTGGTACTGGTGCAATATTCTGTTTTGCCTACGGTAGTACTAAGGTTCAATAAACTTTTCAGTAACACCTAGACTGTCGACAGTCGCTCGCGCCTTTTTTTCCTCCGTTTTATCTAAACTCCGATCCGGCGCAACACTAGTCTAATCGGAAACTGATATCGAGGGCCTTCGGCCCTCGACCATTCGGGCCTTCGGCCCTCAATATCAGTTTGCGATTATACTAGTGTTGCGCCGGATCGGAGTTTAGATAAAACGTAGGAAAAAAAGGCGCGAGCGACTGTCGACAGTCTAAGTAACACCTTATGACAGTCACTACATCACTCGCCAGTGCGGATTTAACGAAGTTACACCTACCAACGCCATTTCGTCATCAAAAACATTACAAAAACAATTCTTAATCTGTTGTCATGGTAATGGACTTTGAGTTTGAACGAAGAATGTGGCGAATGTTAACAGTCTGAAGACAAATCAATTACGATTGATTGTACACGTACGACATCAAAATCAAATGATTATAATTTAATACACGTGATGTTGTGTCATTATAATTTTTTAGATTCATTTTCTTTGAATGTTAGAGCGCTTAATTAAGACGAATTAGCAATGAATATTGCTTCAATATTGTACTACTCGAAATGTATATCAATTCACCTTACCTTTAATATTACAACTCATTGTTCAAAAATATTAGCGTGAGATGTAGATACATGTAGTTAATACGTCACTGTATATACTATAAAATCTAGGTATACAAATAAATCACAAGAAACCAATGTGTTTTTATTGTAAGGGTGACAATAAATGATTCTGTATTTCTGCGTGGGACAATTATGGTCCAAGTTCACATATGTATCTCCCTATACAACGCCATGTATTCTGTACGCAAATGGGGGGGGGGGGTGCATGCGATCCGTCAGCTGGCCGAGCAACGAGTTGTCCGCTATTCGGCCTGATGGCCTCACTGTCGTAGTGCTCTATGATCTAGCAACTTGACGAGCGCCTGTGGGTTAAATTTACCAGTAAAATCCTTCTGTCACTGATAGCGTTTAGTCTTTATTCTATAAAATCACTCACAATTAATGATGTCATTCCATCATTTCATGATGAAAATGTTGCAAAATGTGTATTAAAGACAAAACAAGTGACGTCATCTCACGCAATGCATCTTGGAACCGAAAATCGTCTATACATATTATGAATACGATGTGTGTATATGTATAAGTATGTATATATACATATATATATATATATATATATATATATATATATATATACATATATATACATATACACACTTCCTATATTATATTATATATATATATATATATATATATATATATATATATATATATATATATATATATATATATATATATATATATAATATAGGAAGTCAGTGGTAAGATTTATCCGTAGCACAGTGCTCGATACGTCTGCACGCAGAGCGGAGTATATGTTGAGGGTAGAAGAAAATCAAGTAGTATTTTTCGTCTCTACAAGCCTGTTTCGTGAGTAAATCACTCGTCAGGCCGGGAGATGCTGATGTACTGAATATACCCCGTATAAATCGTGTGGTGTAAGGCGGGTTTTACTTAGGGTGTTGAGTGGTGCTTTTGTTTGTACAAAAGGTGTTAATAATGGCGGTGTGCGATGGGGTCAGGTGTTACACAACAATGTTTTATTTCTATGACGACAAGAGGATACAAGTTCATTTCGTTTGTTTAATGTAGATAGTTCGGGTCGGCAGATAATAAAGAACTTTTCTTTGAGGCATAAATTGCACTTCTTGCTTGAGCTATTGTAGGTTGGATTGGATGAAAGTGGTCTCCAGGAAATGGAGTGGTCAATAATATATATATATATATATATATATATATATATATATATATATATATATATATATATATATATATATATATATATATATATATATATATATATAATTATATATAGTAAAACTATTACGCTCTGCCACTGTGGTATAGAGCACTGTCTTAGCACACCGAGTTATAATTATATATATATATATATATATATATATATATATATATATATATATATATATATATATATATATATATATATATATATACATAGTTTCATTCTTCTTTCGCCAAGTAGAGTGTTCAATCACCTTGGAGAGCATATCATACATAAAATGAAAGAAGACGAGTATGATATTACATTATGGATTTACACTACAGACCGACTCACCAGAAGGATGTACATAAAGCATGTAAAGTCAACGACTACAATATTACACCTGACGATCCTTCTGGTGAAACGGTCCGTAGTGTAAATCCATAATGTAATATCATACACTTAAGTATATATATATATATATATATATATATATATATATATATATATATATATATATATATATATATATATATATATATATATATATATATATATATATATATATATATATATTTATATATAACTACTACTAATAGTACAGTATCAACTAATAATAGTACAGTATTTTGTTTTGATGCTTACGCAATCATCGGACGACTAATGGTACAGTCAGTGATGTTCTAATATATATATATATATATATATATATATATATATATATATATATATATATATATATATATATATATATATATAATACATGTTAATTTATGTGTATAGTTAATGAACACTACATCCTTATTGAATATCCCTTCTAGAGCATTTTCACAGACGCTTCTTCTCATCTCCATGGAGCCACTTTACATCGAGCGTTTTATCGTGACGTCACCATTCTCATACCGAGGACTTGGAGTGATGACTTGACAGAAGCTGTAGCCACAACGGAACGATTTGACATTGCAAACGTCATTGTCGATCAACCTAACCAAGAATATGGAGACATTCCATACACTCGTCAAACACGTGGTTGTGGAGAACCAGGGGAGTTTATTCACTTCACTGAACGTTGGGTCAAAGACGAAGCATTCAGCACGTACTACTGGGGAGACTCTGGTATGTTGATGCACTTAGTACGTAGGTGGTGGTATTTAGGTTTTTTGTGTGCAATTTATTGATTTACTACAGAATTGACATACGTTATTTCACATTGCTTTACAAATTGAATTTATTTTAATGTACAGGAAAAGTGGTCGTTCACGAGTGGGGTCATCTGAGATGGGGTGTGTTTGATGACTACCCAGTTGAAGACCACGACCATTTCTACTACGATGAAAATGGTCATGTGCAGCCAACCAGATGCTCCGAAGTAGTCACGGGGGAGTCACTTGATGTAAATGACGGATACAAGAAATGTAACACAAACCCAGAGTCAGGAGTTATGCCAAGCGCAGGTTGTAGATTTTTCCCATCAAGTAGTAGTGATGCAACCGGGTCGTATATGTATGCAAATTACTTGCCATCGGTAAGTTTAGTCAATTTACGTTCTCAGTCACGTTTTCAGTTTTAAAGGGGAAAGCCACTCCAGCAAACAAGGCTATTTTAATAAAATGGGTTCTGGAGAGTCATTACATGATTTCACACCGCTGGGATGCCAAGAAAACCGCAAACTGAAACTTCTTTTCACCGGATTGTTCTCTCAGTCATCTAATGGACAATCACGTCTGCTAAGACCCATGATGCAATGGTGTTCCCCTGAAAGAACAATACGAGGTGAAAAGAGTTTTAATTTGGTGTGTCTTGGCAACCCACTGAATATTGCAACCACTGAAAATTATGTAATGTGAAATCATGAAATGACTCAGGAACACAAAGTTTATGAAAATACCTTTATTTCTGTTCCCCTTCAGATTTGGTTGGCCTACAAAGACTAGTTTGTGATCACGTGATGCATAAACAGAATTGTACTTGTGTATAGGAATCTTTCTAATGTTTCTAATTCATGTAGGCATAATTTGCAGACGGGAATTGATATCCTTGGTTAGTTGACATAGTATGTGCCTCAGCAATACAAACGTTTGCTGTCACTTTGGTATACAATATGTGGTAGCTACGACTGTTTTGTGTGTCTGACTTTTAAAAGTCATGTTCAAGCCATTTTCAAGGTCACAAAACTGTTCACCACCCCATACACTACTCACTTTCTCCAGGAAACCTCAAACCCATACAATTAGGGTCACGTGTACGAATCCAATATGGCCGTAGAATCCACTGTAGAATCCAATATGGCCGTAGAATCCACTGTAGAATCCAATATGGCCGTTGATTGTTTATTTTCCTGACAACATGACTGTGAATTCCAAAATTTCTTTCTTTCTTTCAAGAGGACTAAAAAAAACTTGGCTTTCATATGTCCAAGTTTGGCGAGATTTTAAGAACTGTGTTTGCAGGTAAATTGGTCCCTGGGGTGTATCCTACCTTAAAACAAATGTACCAACACTGGGTCATGATGCATATTGAGTAATAAATGACAATTTTCACTCAGATATGTGTTTGCAGGGTCGTCATCTTACAATCAATGACGTTGTCATGTTTTTTCTAATTCTGTCTTAGAGGGCGTCCATTATTTGTATTATATCACCAGATTGAAGTTATATGGGCTCGATCGGGTCATAAGAAATACAGAATAAATAAACTTTCCCTTAGCAATCACAGCTAATGATTTGAATACCGAGTCATTTACAACTGTCATAAATTGTCTCCTGACGTAAGGGCCCCTTTTTATATCCCATGTATTTCATTGACAGGTTACAACATTCTGTCACAGCAGCAGTGACGGTGATCCCAAAGCCAGACACAATCGTTTGGCGAGAAACAAGCAAAACAAACAGTGTTGCTATCAAAGTGCATGGGATGTAATGCTAAAACACGATGACTTCGTAGAGGGCGCTAATCCACCAAGCGAGGAGTTGGACACCACACCATCGTTTAGGGTCGTACAAGAAGTCGATCTGAGAATTGTTCTTGTCCTTGACGTGTCCGGTAGTATGAATGACGTAGGTAGACAATTATTAAAAGTATATTTAGACATGTTAATAACGAGACAGACAGACAGACAGACAGACAGACAGACAGACAGACAGACAGACAGACAGAGGGGTGGTAGGTAGAGTTATACAGTGATGAGAGCGTGGCCTACAGACACCAGTTCACCAAGGGAGTGGAGGGCGAGGGGAGGGGAGGGTACGTAGCTACACACTTTTTCATCATAACTTGAAATCACAGTCATAAATTATTCTACCAGTCTGCAACAATCTACCCGTGACATTTAAACACAGGGTGGTGCTTGAATAGAAACAAAGAAATTTTCACAACTTTATAGCTTGACGCACGTTAGATTTTGAGGCACCTTTCATATTATTCAGAATATGGAAATATGACAATGAATATAACCAGTATAGTAATGACCAATTCATCAGTTTTAGTCTTTCTTTCTTGTGTTTTTTTTCATATTTGCTAATCAACTTGTTGTTTATACAGCACAACCGATTGGAACTATTAATTCAAGCATCAACGGTATACATCGGTTACACTGTCCCTAACAACACGTGGGTTGGTATAGTAGAGTTCTCTAGCAGAGCCACTACACTCTCGGATTTGGTACTCATTGATAGTGTAGAAACAAGGACTCAGTTAATTGGTAAATTACCCACGTCAGCTTCTGGTGGTACTTGTATTGGATGTGGACTGAATGAAGGTGTCGAGGTATGTATAAAGGCCTTCTCTTGTAATGTGGTCAGTTCTCAATATCACGTGGTCATAAAAAAACACGTGACTGAAATAATTCGCTGTTGTGTACATTCCCTTAAAGGATAAGTCCAATGAGACTTAATTCTGCCTTTGCTAAACTTATCACTTGCACATGATTTGGGGTGATGAAGTTGCCTTTCAATAATAGCTTGGGAATTGTTTAGGATAAATAAGCCATGACATTGGTAGTTCTGCAGCTGATTTGTTTATTTTTTACCTTTATTTCAAAGAGGTTGCACGAAGCAGGGTTAGTGAAATGACTTTTCTGTGTCCCCTAAACATATCAATAAAACCAGTCTCGCCTTTGTTCTCCTTGGAGTTGCCAATACTAATACATTACAACGAAAGTTCTTTCTTTGTATCACTCGTGGAATGAAAGAGAGCTAGTGTCAAAACGCTAACACTGACTAAACTGTAAGAGGAGTTCAGAAATGCACCATTTTCCGGCAGAAAATCCGTGAAACTAACTGTACTTGAACTTGAAGTTCCATAAGGTTTTTTATAGACTCAAAATAAAGTTGGCATTGTAGTTGTCGCAAACCTCGACACAACAAAAAATATTTAAAAAACGAAAGATTCCAAAAATATCTAAACAAATGTTGTAAAAGGGTGACATTTATTCTGAAAATTATTACAGCTACTTGAACTCAGCTAGATGAGCTCAGCTAGATGACTTTGTCAAAACTGGTGGTTTACCAACACTACAGCTAGATGACTTTGTCAAATCTAGTGGTTTACCAACACTACAGCTAGATGACTTTGTCAAATCTAGTGGTTTACCAACACTACAGCTAGATGACTTTGTCAAAACTAGTGGTTTATCAACACTACAGCTAGATGACTTTGTCAAATCTAGTGGTTTACCAACACTACAGCTAGATGACTTTGTCAAATCTAGTGGTTTACCAACACTACAGCTAGATGACTTTGTCAAAACTGGTGGTTTACCAACACTACAGCTAGATGACTTTGTCAAATCTAGTGGTTTACCAACACTACAGCTAGATGACTTTGTCAAAACTGGTGGTTTATCAACACTACAGCTAGATGACTTTATCAAATCTAGTAGTTTACCAACACTACAGCTAGATGACTTTGTCAAATCTAGTGGTTTATCAACACTACAGGTACTCGAAAAAGGAGGACATACTGCTGCAGGTGGCATCCTATTCCTTGTTGGCGACGGTGAGGAAAACGCAAGTCCATACATTGAAGATGTAATAGATGATTTGATAGAGAAAGAAGTTATCGTGGATACCATGGCTCAAAGTGATGAAGCAGATCAAGGTTTAGCTGATTTATCAGATCAAACTGGTGGCTATGCTTACTGGTATTCAGAAAGTGACGTATCAACTGCAATGCATGATGGGTTTACTGACAGCATCACAAGTCGTGTTGGCTACAGACCGGATACTCCAATACAGGTATTAAACATCAAATTGTGTCAATGTGAATTCAGTAGATAATTCACTAATTTCATGTATAAAGTATACTACTACTTTCATTTTTTACAAAATGTCGCAAAAACTGTCTTCATTAAATAATATAGTTTCTTAAATAATTGGTTTCTGCGTTGTTGTATCAAAAAAGAACCAGTAAACACGAGTGATCATCTATATAACTGGCCAAACCAAGACATTATGGTATACTTTATGTTCATATTCAAGCATCTTAATGTATGGCACAAAAACGGCAATGCTGAAATATCATTATAACACTCACTGGTTATATTATATGCCACTATTTCAGCTTGCCAGCTACAAGGTAAATATTGAAGTGGACGACTTTTATCAAGACGAAGTGGTCATAGATACCTCTATTGGTCAACATACCGTATTCTTTGTATTTTGGGACCTTTATCGAAATGTACCAGTTGATGTTGTCATCCGGGCACCAGATAGTACGATATTTGACGAGAACTCCGACGAATACAAAATAGACCACAGTAAAAACATCATAGCGGTAACTGTTCCAGGAATTGCCCAGGTAAGATTCGATGTTCAACATATTTGAATCAAACGTGTTCTGTTATTCAAAACATAACTATCAACCTAAATCACCCAGTCTGTAAACATTTCTTAATCATAATACTTTCTCTAGTTGCAAACGTGTAAAATTCTCTCTCTCACTAACTCTCTCACTCACTCTCTCTCCCTCCCTCCCTCCTCTCTCTCTCTCTCTCTCTCTCTCTCTCTCTCTCTCTCTCTCTCTCTCTCTCTCTCTCTCTCTCTCTCTCTCTCTCTCTCTCTCTCTCTCTCTCTCTCTCTCTCTCTCTCTCTCTCTCTCTCTCTCTCTCTCTCATAATATTCACTGTTATTATTATTTCAAGGCAGGAATATGGAACTACACCATTAGTAATCCCGACTCAGTAAAACAAACGGTAGAAATAAAGATCGAGTCTAAATCAGCCAGTTTAACTTCACAACCTTTGACATTATCATCTACAACTTCCAGTGACATCATCACGGAATCACCTCCATCAGTTGTAATCTATGCTGACCTTAGCCAAGGTTATAATCCAGTTACCATGGCAACAGTCACTGCCTTGATAGAACTGCCAGATTATTCTGTGGTAGAGCAGCCGCTGTTAGACAATGGAGTGGGTAAGGTCCTTTATGAGTCTCTACATTGAATATTATCTCAATATAGTTATTGCATATCGTATACAATTATTGAATATTATTCACATTCCAAATATTTTCTTTTTCAGCCAAGACAGGTACAGTGGCCTTGAGACGTCGAGTCTATCTAAAAACGATAAATTACCGACTGAATGGAGGAAATTGTGGCGGACAATATAACAACACAAGTTGATCACAGGCCATAGCTATTTTATGAAAAGTCAGAAAAAATAATGGCATCGACTTTGAACCTTTAAACTCATATTTCAAAACTACAGAACGGGTGAAAAACCAGGGTATAAATCCAATATTGTTTTGATCGAACGCGTTCAACCAGTGTTGTAAGCATTAATTGCTTCACAGGCCTGCAAAAACGGTACATAATCAAAGGTTACCCGTCTCTTATACATCTGTAGGTGCTGACGTCACTAAAGATGACGGTGTATACTCGGCTTATTTCTTAACTTTCATTGACATGGAATGTGATACTGCCTGTCGATATGGAATACAAGTGACAGCAAATGATGAAGATGGTACAGCTGGTATAGTTGCTACTGCTGGACGTAGCGGTGCTCTCCCTACCGATTATGGTAAGTGCTACCGTCGTCAAACACACAGTCGCAGAAGGCAAAGTTCACATACACAAGCGATGGTTACTACATGCAAGTTCTATCCTTATACTAAACGTTGGGATGTATTTACATTGAAATTATGTGTATGTTGTATCACATATGTAATGTCACCCTCAATGTTAGCTTGGAGAAATAAAGATTCCCAGTATGCACTTGTTGACAGACAGCATGGCGAGTCACTTCTTCACAAACGTAACGACTGTCGCTGTACATGTCATACAAAATAATAGTTTACCGGGTAATTTCACAAGTTTCAAGAGTTCCGTTATCATGATATGATTGTGTTGCTGACAATTCTTGTAAAAACTAATATAACAGAAAACCCACCACTTCTGCCTACACGTTTGCCTTGTTGAGACCCCCCCCCCAAAAAAAAGTTATCTTCTCTCGTATAGCTACTGCCAGAAAGAAGTCTAGTATTTGTATTTTGTATGTCCATAATTTCTAGTCGTCAAGCCACAAGAAAACTTATCGATCTTTTCTTAAAGAAATCATCCCCGAAAAAGGAGAGCCAGTTCCGTTTGGCGATTTTCATCGAGTGTCGTCAGGCGGCTCGTTCCAGGTCGATGAAAATGTGGAAATTCCTCCTGAAGGTACAGATGTCATTCCACCAGCAAGAATAGCTGATTTGGAGAGTACAGAATCTGATTACGACAAACAAACAATCACTTTATCGTGGACTGCAGTTGGTGATGACCTAGATCAAGGGACAGGTAAGTTGTACAACGAGATGATGTCATTAAGTTCAACGGAGTTCATTTGCCCATTATCATCCTAATTTGTGGATGTTAGAAATCTATTACTGTTCTAATTAGTGTATACACGTATCCTTGTGACCCATTACGTTCCAACACGTTCATCCGATCATTCATGCTCCTTCCTTCCTTCATTCGTTCGATCGTTCGTTCATTCATTCATTCATTCATTCATTCATTCATTCATTCATTCATTCATTCATTCATTCATTCATTCATTCATTCATTTATCTATCTATCCATTCATTCATTCATTTATTTATTTATTCAGAATCTACAGAAAGATATAATGAATCCTATAAATTAGTTCAAAATGATCCAGGTTCAGTATTTCAATAGACCTGATTAGTTTTGGGAAACGTTAAAGGCCAAATCTTTTCACCAACGTTATTTTCATTCTGATTTATTAATCTCTCTCTCTCTCTCTCCTCTCTCTCTCTCTCTCTCTCTCTCTCTCTCTCTCTCTCTCTCTCTCTCTCTCTCTCTCTCTCTCTCTCTCTCTCTCTCTCTCCTCTCTCTCTCTCTCTCTCTCATAAAAATAGCTGACCTTTACGACTTACGATATTCCAATTCTTTTGACGAAATCCTGGACGATTTTTGAAAATGCGGTTGATCGTCACAAATGCTGACCTTATATGTGGAAACCTCTCTACACCGCTACCTGCTGGTTCGCTCGAAACATTCATTGTATACCTTCCAACAAAAGGGACGGGGATGACGTACTACTTTGCTATCCGAGCTGTAGATGCTGCTGACAATGAGGGCGCTATATCTAACATCGCCCAGAATACGATCGTTCCTATCCCAAGTAGTGGTCTAGCAGGTTGGGAAATATTCCTGATTTGTCTGGGAGTAATACTTGGCATCGCGATAATTGTTGTAATAGTTGGTTTTGTCATCTACTACTTTCGATCGAAGGATTCAACGACATCAGACCATACTAAAGAAAATCAAGGGAGAACCGCTGATTATCATGAAAGCCAGGCACGACCCACGGCAGTTCATCAAAACCCCGCTTATTATTCAGACAACTAATCTCAGACGAGCAAAATTCAAACTTTTTTATAGTTAGTTTTCCTTGAATTATCGCTTACTTTTGTATGTTTAAGGATCTTTTCTTTTATAACATAACATACACTGTATATACCTCCTTGGTTGTATTGTTCATGTAGTATTGTCACATTGACTAACCCTCATCCCCACTTCAAATCAAACATATTTGATGAAAAAAACGTACCATATCACATTTAGTGTTGGTACAAACGTCACTCAAATTTCACGCTAGCTGTTAGGTGGAGGACGCCACCACAGGTAGAGTTTAAGTTTCTTTTGTTGATAGTACTTGTACAATCATGGTACTTCAAGTACTTGTACACTACATGGGCAAAGATTTACATCACACATTTGAAACAAATATATAAAATCACTCATACAAATCATATTTAAAAATGTGTTTTTTTCTGTCTACACTAAACAGCAGTGATAAGCTTGTGGACGTGTATTTCTCGCATCCTAGCAAGCCGTAGGGGGGTGGGGGTGGGGTTCAAATCGACCCTATTGGTGAGATAATTTTGTTATTGTAAAATATAGAGGACATGAGAGATCTGATGCACCAATTGTCTAAGATGGAATATCTCACACTTGTTGGAATTTTTATCCCATAAACATCTGTGGATGAGAGACAAGAATTCCCCTAACTGGTGTGAGATATTCCAACTCTGCCAATTGGGGGTATAGGGATTCTGTTACTAAGTACTAGTATATTGTGTGTAATCACAAAACATGTGGCTGGACTCTTGGTAACTGTTTAACAAAAGGGAAGAAATGTGGTTGGAAGATATATGACATGAACAAAATGTGTGTATAAATGGTTGGCTTTTATTGCAGTGTTATTACAGTAAAGAGAACAGTTACAGAGCAGTTACACATTGCCAGTATATAAAATGTTTGCTTTAAACAAGTATTAGACTTGATAATAATACTCAAAGTCAATAAATCAACTTGCATTCATGCTAGCTTCATCAAACTTTTGTAATTTGAAACATCCCTTGGTCAAAATAATCACTTTATACATCATGTATAGAAACTGTTTAGATTGCAGAGATGTTCATTTTTTATGAAAAATTATTGTCAACATCTTTTACCAAATATGGTCAGGTGAGCAACATTTTACACAGGACCACCAAATATGGGCATAAAGGTAAGGTGTTCACAACCAAATATGGTGATGTGAAAACACTGCTTACTATTTATAGGCATGACATCATCAGGTGTACTAGCCACTAAGGCATTATTGGTAGTATGGTGTCGACCACAAGGGGTGGGGAGCATAAGTATGTTGGTCTAAAGACTATAATTCCCTACTTTGTCAAGTTAGACAAACCACAACCCTGTTATTGGGTGATAGACCACAGCCCTGTGATTGGGTGATACACCACAGCCCTGTGATTGGGTGGTCACCATTATTTCTGTTGATGTACAACATTACGTTAATTAGTATTTTTTTTATTTTTGATTCTCATGGATGGATTTCAAAAATGTTATTATTATTATTATTATTATTATTATTAATGTTGTATCAAAAATTTCCTTTTATATGTGAGACACACCCTGATGATTCTTTTGAAGAAATTCAAAATGTTGACTTTCTTTTGAAATCCTTTCTTGAACAATGCTAAGGTTGATTTCAATTCAGTTTCATGTAGTACTTTTATATAACTGGGGCATTAGTGTTTTAAGTGTACTTGTTTCACCAATAATTTGTTATTATTATGACAGATCTAATATCACTTTCCTGAAGCTGAATAAAATCAAGTTGATTTGACTGCATACAGGTGAAATAAGTGTAATGTAAGAACCCACAATGACTGAGTCTCATGTAGTCACTAGTGTTTGATGCTGTAACCTAGGAGATGCTAGGATGTCACAACACTGCATGGTGTGAAACACTTGGATATCACAGCACTGCACTGTGTGAAACACTTGGATATCAGCACTGCATGGTGTGAAACACTTGGATATCACAGCACTGCACTGTGTGAAACACTTGGATATCATAGCACTGCATGGTGTGAAACACTTGGATATCAGCACTGCACTGTGTGAAACACTTGGATATCACAGCACTGCATGGTGTGAAACACTTGAATATCACTTCACTGCCTTTTGAATATTCAAATTTTGAGTTTGGAAAGAGAACAGACTTTTACAAAGCTACTTGGTAGAGTGTGGCAGGAAGAAGCAAAGAGGAAGTCATATGAGGAAGTGACAGGCATTGTGGGTACTTCTGGAAATAGCAAATTACACAAACAGAAAACAAAAAAAAAACTGGTTAAATAAGCTAATAATAAACGCCCCTTCTCACCATAGATATCTTTTATCTTGATTATAAAAAAACCTAATACATGGATTTAAATTACTTAGTAGTTTTACAACAAAAAATGCACACACGCTAAAATGCTAAAAAAAATCCACATAGTGATGCCTCAAAAGTGAGTCAAAGTTTTCAACAGATATATGTCCAAATGAAAAAAGGAACCCAATAAATCAACAACAATCAGTGATAAAATACTCATGAAAATACATATAGTTTAGGATATTTATATAGGACATTTTGCAAACTTTCAAAAACAACAAAAATTTTGAGGTACCTTGCCAAACCTTGGTCACTTGGATTAAAGAATAGCAAAGGCTATCTACTCTTTTACTAAATGGGGAGACATTTACATACACAAGTGTAATAACACAGATGTACTGTTCAGTAAAACCAGGTGCACAGAATAACCAGTGTACATAACAAAAGTACAGGTACTAAAAAGATTTCTAGGTGTACTGCAGAAACACTGATGTACTGACAATACACTGATGTACTGAGCAAGCAAGTATTGGTTTAAACCACTGCACTAGAATTAAAACCAAATTTTGTTGACAGAGAAATTGGTAAAAATACTGTAGTGAATGAGTATGAGGCAAAACCCGTCAAAAACTAACTTTGATTATAAACATAAAAGTTTGTTGTGTAAATAGTGTAACTACAATCATACAAGACCATCAAATGATTTTTTTTCCTTATTTTATATGTTTTGCAATTCAACCAAAATTTCACACAGTGATTATAAGGAGTGAATAATACAGACTAATATACATACAAATATATATTACGAAATCTGTCAATTTCAAACAACTGTAAGTCAAGTTGACTATACTCAGAACACATCTGTAAATAAAATAAAAACTAGGTATATAATATTTTTCTGTAACTCAAACAGGTCCTAGCTAACTAACACAATAATAATAATAATATACGTTCACAGAATTTCTTGTGATGTATATATAAAAATAGGCTTCATCATTTTTCTTCAGACAACTGCATGTGTATGAAAATGCTCAGTAACAGAGCAAACTTTTTTTCAACGTCTTTTCTTTTGAAATTCTTAAATCACATTCATGAAATCTGATATTCGGAATAATTTGAACCAAACCAGATTATCTAAAAACCTTACAATTTGATACAATATTGAACTTTCCACTAAATGATTGACATGAATTGTTGCCAAGTCTGAGAGTCTACAGTCTATTAAGGAGAGAGATATTGTTTCCAAACTTTGAAATGTGAACTACAATGTGACATCTTTGAGGTTTGCAGGTTTCTGTAGTGTTTTATGGGGAATTTTTGAATGCAAGGGTGTATTCGTACTACCAAGAATAGAGAGGAATATAATGGCGCCCTCACACAGCTAAGTGCTGAGGGGAATATAAAGGCGCCCTCATACAACAAAGTGTGAGAGGAATATATTACTTTATAAGTTCATGTGTTTCTGAACTCCAACCTAATTTACAAAACAAATTCAACATGTTGGTAGATATGTTATTTTATTTTTTTATGATTGACTTATTGTGTTGTGCTATGGAACTCACAAAAGTGGCAGTCTAAGAGACTATGTATTTGGATGTGACAAAAGGATGTCTAAGTATTAGTTCTGATACAATGCCAATCATTAAACTACTTAGAACTCTGAATAATCAGTGGTATGCTCTTATGTTATAAGGCTGAACACTGACTTGTAGGAAGTAACTAAATCTCAAGAACTGAATCGTCTACTAGACATTTGTTCTAGATTTATTATTTAGACAAATATAAATCAAGTTGGGTTATTTGGAATACTAGTAGAGATCTCCCTGTGTTGTGAAGGTGACCTTTGACCTTGATTCATCTAATAGTATACATCCCTAGACAGTAAATACTCAAACTACCAAGTGTACTATGGGTATAATGAAGTCCTAATCACAGCTGGTGATTTCTTTCCTTTTGCTAATTTTTCAAAAATTACAGTGCTCTTTTTTTTAGTAACAACAAAATCATTCTACACTGCAGGAGATGTATTTTTAAAAGAGTATAGTAATTGACCGAAATAATCTCCTGCCTAATTTCTAGATAATTTGTAGACCCTGAATAGAAATCTTCCTGTGATTAATAGTATGGAGGTAGTAACAACACAAATTATATCTTTCTGGAGAAAAAAACCAGTATTAATGATGAGACAGCAGACCAGAATTTGTTAGGTTTGGTCCTGTATTTCATACAGAATGACCAGAGTCAAACTCAGTGACTCCAATCAAGTTGCAAATTATTCTCCTTTCTGAAAGTGCAACAAAATTACTTGTATCACTTGACACCGATTCATTCTCTATTACCAGTAGTCTATATAAGATATGACATTTCAGCCACACTATCGGCTATCACTCAGTTGTTTAGCAGCCACATTATGGGCTATCACTCAGTTGTTTAGCAGCCACATACGGCTGAACAACAAGATATATCTTATTGTCAATATTAACTGAAAACAGTTTGGAGTTCTGT